>NC_012871.2:34667435-34891662 GCF_000003195.3 Sorghum bicolor
CTCGAGAAGGTGGTGCAACTAGCCTGGTCCTAGAAGATATGTGCACGGTTACGCCTAATGCACCATAGGCTAAGAAACCATTTTAGACGCATCCGATGGTACTCGTAGTTGAAGAGGCTCAAGTGGAGGCTCGATTTGGTCTGTTCAGATATAGTGGTAATCTTGATGCAAGATAGTTGCATAGTTTGCATGGAACATACCATATGTTAAGAAATCAATTTGGACGCACCCAATGGAACTCCTAGATGACGTGTGTCATATGGAATCTCGCTTCGGTCTGTTTGGAGACAATGTTAGTTTTGGTGCAAGATAGGTGCATAGTTTGTGCTTAATGCACCATAGTCTAAGAAACCATTTTTGACGTACCTGTTTGTACTCCTAGATGAAGAGGCTCAAGTGGAAGCTCGGTTCGGTCTGTTTGGAGATAGTGCTAATCTTGATGCATGATAGGTGCACGGTTTGCATGGAACATACCATATGCTTGGAAATCAATTTGGATGCACCCGATGGAACTCCTTGATGATTTGTGTCATATGGAATCTCTCTTTGGTCTGTTCAGAAATAGTGTTAGTTTCAGTGCAAGATATGCGCATGGTTTGCGCCTAATGCACCATAGTCTAAGAAACCATTTTGGAAGCACCTGTTGGTACTTCGGTGAAGAGGGTCAAGTGGAAGCTCGGTTTCATCTGTTTGGAGATAGTGCTAGTCTTAATGCAAGGTAGATGCACGGTCTGCATGGAACGTACCATATGCTTAGAAATTAATTTGGACACACCCGATAGAACTCCTTCATGATGTGTGTCATATGGAATCTCGCTTTGGTGTGCTTAGAGACAGTATTAGTTTCGGTGCAAGATATGTGCACGGTTTGCGCCTAATGCACCAAAGTCTAAGAAACCATTTTGGAAGCACATGTTGGTACTCCTAGGTGAAGAGGCTCAAGTGGAGGCTCGGTTCGGTCTGTTTAGAGATAGTGCTAATCTTGATGCAAGATAGATGCATGATTTGCATGGAACATACCACATGCTCAGAAATCAATTTGGATGCACCAGCTGGAACTCCAAGATGACATGTGTCATATGGAATCTCACTTTGGTCCATTTAGAGACAATGTTAGTTTCAGTGCAATATAGGTGCACGGTTTGCACCTAATGCACCATGGGATGAGAAACCATTTTGGACGCACCCGAAGGTACTCCTAGGTCAAGGGGCTCAAGTGAAAGCTCAGTTTGGTCTGTTTGGAGATAGTGCTAATCTTGATGCAAGATAGATGCACGGTTTGCACGGAACATACGATATGGTCAGAAATCAATTAGGACGCACCTGATATAACTCCTTGATGATGTGTGTCATATGGAATCTTGCTTCGATTCGTTTAGAGATAGTGTTAGTTTTGGTAGAAAATATGTGCACGGTTTACGCCTAATGGCACCATAGGCTAAGAAACCATTTTAGATGTATCCGATGGTACTCGTAGTTGAAGAGGCTCAAGTGGAGGCTTGATTTAATCTGTTCAGATATAGTGCTAATCTTGATGCAAGATAGTTGCACAGTTTGCATGCAACGTACCATATGTTATGAAATCAATTTGGATGCACCCAATGGAACTCCTAGATGACGTGTGTCATATGCAATCTCGCTTCGGTCTGTTTGGAGACAATGTTAGTTTCGGTGCAAGATAGGTGCATAGTTTGTGCCTAATGCACCATAGACTAAGAAACCATTTTTGACACACCTGTTTGTACTCCTAGATGAAGAGGCTCAAGTGGAAGCTCGGTTCGGTCTGTTTGGAGATAGTGCTAACCATGATGCAAGATAGGTGCACGGTTTGCATGGAACATACCATATACTTGGAAATCAATTTGGATGCACGCGATGGAACTCCTTGATGACGTGTGTCATACGAAATCTCGCTTTGGTCTGTTTAAAAATAGTGTTAATTTTGGTGCAAGATATGTGCATGGTTTGCGCTTAATGCACCATAGGCTAAGAAACCATTATGGAAGCACCTGTTGGTACTTCATTGAAGAGGTTCAAGTGGAAGCTCGGTTTGATCTATTTGGAGATAGTGCTAATCTTGATGCAAGATAGGTGCATGATTTGCAAGGAACATACCATATGCTTAGAAATCAATTTGGACGCACCCAATGGAACTCCTAAATGACGTGTCTCATATGGAATCTTGCTTCGGTCCATTTGTAGACATTGTAAGTTTTAGTGCCAGATAGGTGCACATTTTGCGCCTAATGCACCATAGTCTAAGAAACCATTTTGGACGCACTATTTGGTACTCCTGGGTGAAGGGGCTCAAGTGGAAGCTTGGTTCGGTCAGTTTGGAGATTGTGCTAATCCTTATGAAAGGTAGGTGCATGGTTTGCATGGAACATACAATATGGATGGAAATCAATTTGGATGCACCCGATGGAACTCCTTGATGACGTGTGTTATTTGGAATCTCGCTTCGGTCCATTTGGAGACATTGTTAGTTTTGTTGCAAGATAGGTGCACAGTTTGCACCTAATGCACCTTAGTCTAAGAAACCATTTTGGACACACTTGTTGGTTCTCCTATGTGAAGGGGCACAAGTGGATGCTCGTTTCAGTCTGTTTGGAGATAGTGCTAATCTTGATGCAAGATAGATGCACGGTTTGCATGGAACATATGATATGCTTAGAAATCAATTAGGACGCACCAGATATAACTCCTTGATGATTTGTGTCATATGGAATCTTGCTTCGATTTGTTTAGAGATAGTGTTAGTTTTGGTAGAAGATATGTGCACGGATTACGCCTAATGCACGACCATAGGCTAAGAAACCATTTTAGACGCACCCAATGGTACTCGTAGTTGAAGAGGCTCAAGTGGAGGCTCGATTTGGTCTGTTCGGATATAGTGCTAATCTTGATGCAAGATAGTTGCCCAGTTTGCATGCAACGTGCCATATGTTAAGAAATCAATTTGGACGCACCCAATGGAACTCCTAGATGACGTGTGTCATATGGAACCTCGCTTTAGTCTGTTTGGAGACAATGTTAGTTTCGGTGCAAGATAGGTGCATAGTTTGTGCCTAATGCACCATAGTCTAAGAAACCATTTTTGACACACTTATTTGTACTCATAGATGAAGAGGCTCAAGTGGAAGCTTGGTTCGGTCTGTTTGGAGATAGTGCTAATGTTGATGCAAGATAGGTGCACGGTTTGCATAGTACATACCGTATGCTTGGAAATCAATTTGGATGCACCCGATGGAACTCCTAGACGACAAGTGTCATATGGAATCTCGCTTTGGTCTGTTTAGAAATAGTGTTAGTTTCGGTGCAAGATATGTGCATGGTTTGCGCCAAATGCACCATAGTCTAAGAAACCATTTTAGAAGCACCTTTTGGTACTTCGGTGAAGAGGCTCAAGTGGAAGCTCGGTTTGATCTATTTGGAGATAGTGCTAATCTTGATGCAAGATAGGTGCATGATTTGCAAGGAACATACCATATGCTTAGAAATCAATTTGGATGCATCCAATGGAACTCCTAGATGACGTGTGTCATATGGAATCTTGCTTCGGTCCGTTTGTAGAGATTGTCAGTTTTAGTGCAAGATAGTTGCACAGTTTGTGCCTAATGCACCATAGTCTGAGAAACCATTTTGGTCGTACTATTTGGTACTCCTAGGTGAAGAGGCTCAAGTGGAAGCTTGGTTCGGTCAGTTTGGAGATAGTGCTAATCCTTACGCAAGGTAGGTGCATGGTTTGCATGGAACATACCATATGCTTGGAAATCAATTTGGATGCACCCGATGGAAGTCCTTGATGACGTGTGTCATTTGGAATCTCGCTTCGGTCCGTTTAGAGATATTGTTAGTTTCGGTGCAAGATAGGTGCACAGTTGGACGTAATGCACCTTAGTCTAAGAAACCATTTTGGACACACTAGATGGTACTCCTAGGTGAAGGGGCTCAAGTAGATGCTCGGTTCGCTCTGTGTGGAGATAATGCTAATCTTGATGCAAGATAGATGCACAGTTTGCATGGAACATACGATATGCTTAGAAATCCATTAGGAGGCACCTGATATAACTCCTTGATGATTTGTGTCATATAGAATCTTGCTTCGGTTTGTTTAGAGACAGTGTTAGTTTTGGTAGAAGATATGTGCACGGTTTACGCCTAATGCACCCCCATAGGATAACAAATCATTTTAGAAGCACCCGATGGTACTCGTAGTTGAAGAGGCTCAAGTGGAGGCTCGATTTGGTCTGCTCGGATATAGTGCTAATCTTGATGCAAGATAATTGCACAGTTTGCATGCAACGTACCATATGTTAAGAAATCAATTTGGACGCACCCAATGGAACTCTTAGATGACGTGTGTCATATGCAATCTCGCTTCGGACTGTTTGGAGACAATGTTAGTTTCGGTGCAAGATAGGTGCATAGTTTGTGCCTAATGCACCATAGTCTAAGAAACTATTTTTGACACACCTATTTGTACTCCGAGATGAAGAGGCTGAAGTGGAAGCTTGGTTCGGTCTGTTTGGAGATAGTGCTAATATTGATGCAAGATAGGTGCACGGTTTGCATAGAACATACCATATGCTTGGAAATCAATTTGGTTGCACCCGATGGGACTCCTTGATGATGTGTGTCATATGGAATCTCGCTTTGGTCTGTTTAGAATTAGTGTTAGTTTCGGTGCAAGATATGTGCATGGTTTGCGCCTAACGCACCATAGTCTAAGAAACCATTTTGGAAGCACCAATTGGTACTTCAGTGAAGAGGCTCAAGTGGAAGCTCGGTTTGATCTATTTGGAGATAGTGCTAATCTTGATGCAAGATAGGTGCATGATTTGCAAGGAACATACCATATGCTTAGAAATCAATTTGGACGCACCCAATGGAACTCCTAGATGACGTGTGTCATATGGAATCTTGCTTCGGTCCGTTTGTAGACATTGTATGTTTTAGTGCAAGATAGGTGCACAGTTTGCGCCTAATGCACCATAGTCTAAGAAACCATTTTGGACGCACTATTTGGTACTCCTGGGTGAAGAGGCTCAAGTGGAAGCTTCGTTCGGTTAGTTTGGAGATAGTGCCAATCCTTATGCGAGGTAGGTGCACGGTTTGCATGGAACGTACCATATGATTGGAAATCAATTTGGATGGACCCGACGGAACTCCTTGATGACGTGTGTTATTTGGAATCTCGCTTCGGTCCATTTGGAGACATTGTTAGTTTTGGTGCAAGATAGGTGCATAGTTTGCACCTAATGCACCATAGTCTAAGAAACCATTTAGGACGCACTTGTTGGTACTCCTAGGTGAAGGGGCTCAAGTGGATGCTCGGTTTGGTCTGTTTGGATATAGTGCTAATCTTGCTGCAAGATAGGTGCACGGTTTGCATGGAACATACCAAATGCTTGGAAATAAATCTGGACGCATATGATATAACTCCTTGATGATTTGTGTCGTATGGAATCTTGATTCAGTTTGTTTAGAGACAGTGTTAGTTTTGGTAGGAGATATGTGCACGGTTTACGCCTAATGCACCACCATAAGCTAACAAACAATTTTAGACGCACCCGATGGTACTCGTAGTTGAAGAGGCTCAAGTGGAGGCTCGATTTGGTCTGTTCGGATATAGTGCTAATCTTGATGCAAGATAGTTGCACAGTTTGCATGCAACGTACCATATGTTAAGAAATCAATTTGGACGCACCCAATGGAACACCTAGCTGACGTGTGTCATATGCAATCTCGCTTCGGTCTGTTTGGAGACAATGTTAGTTTCGGTGCAAGATAGGTGCATAGTTTGTGCCTAATGCACCATAGTCTAAGAAACCATTTTTGACACACCTGTTTGTACTCCTAGATGAAGAGCTCAAGTGGAAGCTCGGTTCGGTCTGTTTGGAGATTGTGCTAATCTTGATGCAAGATAGGTGCACAGTTTGCATAGAACATACCATATGCTTGGAAATCAATTTGGTTGCACCCGATGGAACTCCTTGATGATGTGTGTCATATGGAATCTCGCTTTGGTCTGTTTAGAATTAGTGTTAGTTTCGGTGCAAGATATGTGCATGGTTTGCGCCTAACGCACCATAGTCTCAGAAACCATTTTGGAAACACCTATTGGTACTTCAGTCAAGAGGCTCAAGTGGAAGCTCGGTTTGATCTATTTGGAGATAGTGCTAATCTTGATGCAAGATAGGTGCATGATCTGCAAGGAACATACCATATGCTTAGAAATCAATTTGGACGCACCCAATGGAACTTCTATATGACGTGTGTCATATGGAATCTTGCTTCGGTCCGTTTGTAGACATTGTAAGTTTTAGTGCAAGATAGGTGCACAGTTTGCGCCAAATGAACTATAGTCTAAGAAACCATTTTGGACGCACTATTTGGTACTCTTGCGTGAAGAGGCTCAAGTGGAAGCTTGGTTCGGTCAGTTTGGAGATAGTGCTAATCCTTATGCATGGTAGGTGCATGGTTTGCATGGAACATACCATATGCATGGAAATCAATTTTGATGCACCCGATGGAACTCCTTGATGACGTGTGTCATTTGGAATCTCGCTTCTGTCCATTTGGAGACATTGTTAGTTTCGGTGCAAGATAGCTGCATAGTTTGCACGTAATGCACCTTAGTCTAAGAAACAATTTTGGACACACTTGTTGGTATTCCTAGGTGAAGGGGCTCAAGTGGAAGCTCGGTTCGATCTGTTTGGAGATAGTGCTAATCTTGATGCAAGATAGATGCACGGTTTGTATGGAATATAACTCCTTGATGATTTGTGTCATATGGAATCTTGCTTCGGTTCGTTTAGAGATAGTGTTAGTTTTGGTAGAAGATATGTGCACGGTTTACGCATAATATAGGCTAAGAAACCATTTTAGACGCACCCGATGGTACTCGTAGTTGAAGAGGCTCAAGTGGAGGCTCGATTTGGTCTGTTCGGATATAGTGCTATTTTGGATGCAAGATAGTTGCACAGTTTGCCTGCAACGTACCATAAGTTAAGAAATCAATTTGGACGCACCCAATGGAACTCCTAGATGACGTGTGTCATATGGAATCTTGATTCAGTCTGTTTGGAGACAATGTTAGTTTCGGTGCAAGATAGGTGCATAGTTTGTGCGTAATGCACCATAGTCTAAGAAACCATTTTTGACACACCTGTTGGTACTCCTAGGTGAAGGGGCTCAAGTGGATGCTCGGTTTGGTCTGTTTGGATATAGTGCTAATCTTGATGCAAGGTAGGCGCACGGTTTGCATGGAACATACCAAATGCTTGGAAATCAATCTGGACGCATATGATATAACTCCTTGATGACTTGTGTCGTATGGAATCTTGCTTCAGTTTGTTTAGAGACAGTGTTAGTTTTGGTAGGAGATATGTGCACGGTTTACGCCTAATGCACCACCATAAGCTAACAAACCATTTTAGACGCACCCGATGGTACTCGTAGTTGAAGAGGCTCAAGTGGAGGCTCGATTTGGTCTGTTCGGATATAGTGCTAATCTTGATGCAAAATAGTTGCACAGTTTGCATGCAACGTACCATATGTTAAGAAATCAATTTGGACGCACCCAATGGAACTCCTAGATGACGTGTGTCATATGCAATCTCGCTTCGGTCTGTTTGGAGACAATGTTAGTTTCGGTGCAAGATAGGTGCATAGTTTGTGCCTAATACTCCATAGTCTAAGAAACCATTTTTGACACACCTGTTTGTACTCCTAGATGAAGAGGCTCAAGTGGAAGCTCGGTTCGGTCTGTTTGGAGATAGTGCTAATCTTGATGCAAGATAAGTGCATGGTTTGCATGAAACATACCATATGCTTGGAAATCAATTTGGATGCACCCGATGGAACACCTTGATGACGTGTGTCATATGGAATCTCGCTTTGGTCTATTTAGAAATAGTGTTAGTTTCGGTGCAAGATAGGTGCATGGTTTGTGCCTAATGCACCATAGTCTAAGAAACCATTTTTGACACACCTATTTGTACTCCTAGATGAAGAGGCTCAAGTGGAAGCTTGGTTCGGTCTATTTGGAGATAGTGCTAATCTTGATGCAAGATAGGTGCACGGTTTGCATGGAACATACCATATGCCTGGAAATCAATTTGGATGCACCCGATGGAACTCCTTGATGACGTGTGTCATATGGAATCTCACTTTGGTCTGTTTAGAAATAGTGTTAGTTTCGGTGCAAGATATGTGCATGGTTTGCGCCTAATGCACCATAGTCTAAGAAACCATTTTATAAGCACCTATTGGTGCTTCGGTTAAGAGGCTCAAGTGGAAGCTCGGTTTGATCTATTTGGAGATAGTGCTAATCTTGATGCAAGATAGGTGCATGATTTGCAAGGAACATACCACATGCCTAGAAATCAATTTGGACGCACCCAATGGAACTCCTAGATGACGTGTGTCATATGGAATCTTGCTTCGGTCCATTTGTAGACATTGTAAGATTTAGTGCAAGATAGGTGCACAGTTTGCGCCTAATGCACCATAGTCTAAGAAACCATTTTGGACGCACTATTTGGTACTCCTGGGTGAAGAGGCTCAAGTGGAAGCTTGGTTCGGTCAGTTTGGAGATAGTGCCAATCCTTATGCAAGATAGGTGCACGGTTTGCATGGAATGTACCATATGCTTGGAAATCAATTTGGATGCACCCCATGGAACTCCTTGATGACGTGTGTTATTTGGAATCTCGCTTCGGTCCATTTGGAGACATTGTTAGTTTTGGTGCAAGATAGGTGCACAGTTAGCACCTAATGCACCATAGTCTAAGAAACCATTTTGGACACACTTGTTGGTACTCCTAGGTGAAGGGGCTAAGGTGGATGCTCGGTTTGGTCTGTTTGGATATAGTGCTAATCTTGATGCAAGATAGGTGCACGGTTTGCATGGAACATACCAAATGCTTGCAAATCAATCTGGACGCATCTGATATAACTCCTTGATCATTTATGTCGTATGAAATCTTGCTTCGGTTTGTTTAGAGACAGTGTTAGTTTTGGTAGAAGATATGTGCACCACCATAGGCTAACAAACCATTTTAGACGCACCCGATGGTACTCGTAGTTGAAGTGGCTCAAGTGGAGGCTCGATTTGGTCTGTTCAGATATAGTGCTAATCTTGATGCAAGATAGTTGCACAGTTTGCATGCAACGTACCATATGTTAGGAAATCAATTTGGACGCACCCAATGGAACTCCTAGATGACGGTTGTCATATAGAATCTCGCTTCGGTATGTTTGGAGACAATGTTAGTTTCGGTGCAAGATAGGTGCATAGTTTGTGACTAATGCACCATAGTCTAAAAACCATTTTTGACACACCCAATGGAACTCTTAGATGACGTGTGTCATATGCAATCTCGCTTCGGTCTGTTTGGAGACAATGTTAGTTTCGGTGCAAGATAGGTGCATAGTTTGTGCCTAATGCACCATAGTCTAAGAAACCATTTTTGACACACCTGTTTGTACTCCTAGATGAAGAGCTCAAGTGGAAGCTCGGTTCGGTCTGTTTGGAGATTGTGCTAATCTTGATGCAAGATAGGTGCACGGTTTGCATGGAACATACCATATGCTTGGAAATCAATTTGGATGCACCCGATGGAACACCTTGATGATGTGTGTCATATAGAATCTCGCTTTGGTCTATTTAGAAATAGTGTTAGTTTCGGTGCAAGATATGTGCATGGTTTGTGCCTAATGCACCACAGTCTAAGAAACCATTTTTGAAGCACCTGTTGGTACTTCGGTGAAGAGGCTCAAGTGGAAGCTTGGTTTGATCTATTTGGAGATAGTGCTAATCTTGATGCAAGATAGGTGCATGATTTGCAAGGAACATACCATATGCTTAGAAATCAATTTGGACGCACCCAATGGAACTCCTAGATGACGTGTGTCATATGGAATCTTGCTTCGGTCCGTTTGTAGACATTGTAAGTTTTAGTGCAAGATAGGTGCACAGTTTGCGCCTAATGCACTATAGTCTAAGAAACCATTTTGGACGCACTATTTGGTACTCTTGCGTGAAGAGGCTCAAGTGGAAGCTTGGTTCGGTCAGTTTGGAGATAGTGCTAATCCTTATGCATGGTAGGTGCATGGTTTGCATGAAACATACCATATGCATGGAAATCAATTTTGATGCACCCGATGGAACTCCTTGATGACGTGTGTCATTTGGAATCTCGCTTCTGTCCATTTGGAGACATTGTTAGTTTCGGTGCAAGATAGCTGCATAGTTTGCACCTAATGCACTTTAGTCTAAGAAACAATTTTGGACACACTTGTTGGTATTCCTAGGTGAAGGGGCTCAAGTGGAAGCTCGGTTCGATCTGTTTGGAGATAGTGCTAATCTTGATCCAAGATAGATGCACGGTTTGTATGGAACATAACTCCTTGATGATTTGTGTCATAAGGAATCTTGCTTCTGTTCGTTTAGAGATAGTGTTAGTTTTGGTAGAAGATATGTGCACGGTTTACGCATAATGCACCATAGGCTAAGAAACCATTTTAGACGCACCCGATGGTACTCGTAGTTGAAGAGGCTCAAGTGGAGGCTCGATTTGGTCTGTTCGGATATAGTGCTAATCTTGATGCAAGATAGTTGCACAGATTGCCTGCAACGTACCATAAGTTAAGAAATCAATTTGGACGCACCCAATGGAACTCCTAGATGACGTGTGTCATATGGAATCTTGCTTCAGTCTGTTTGGAGACAATGTTAGTTTCGGTGCAAGATAGGTGCATAGTTTTTGCGTAATGCACCATAGTCTAAGAAACCATTTTTGACACACCTGTTGGTACTCCTAGGTGAAGGGGCTCAAGTGGATGCTCGGTTTGGTCTGTTTGGATATAGTGCTAATCTTGATGCAAGATAGGTGCACGGTTTGCATGGAACATACCAAATGCTTGGAAATCAATCTGGACGCATATGATATTACTCCTTGATGATTTGTGTCGTATGGAATCTTGCTTCAGTTTGTTTAGAGACAGTGTTAGTTTTGGTAGGAGATATGTGCGCGGTTTACGCCTAATGCACCACCATAGGCTAACAAACCATTTTAGACGCACCCGATGGTACTCGTAGTTGAAGAGGCTCAAGTGGAGGCTCGATTTGGTCTGTTCGGATATAGTGCTAATTTTGATGCAAGATAGTGGCACAGTTTGCCTGCAACGTACCATAAGTTAAGAAATCATTTTGGACGCACCTAATGGAACTCCTAGATGACATGTGTCATATGGAATCTTGCTTCAGTCTGTTGGAAGACAATGTTAGTTTCGGTGCAAGATAGGTGCATAGTTTGTGCGTAATGCACCATAGTCTAAGAAACTATTTTTGACACACCTGTTTGTACTCCTAGATGAAGAGGCTCAAGTGGAAGCTCGGTTTGGTCTGTTTGGAGATAGTGCTAAAATTGATGCAAGATAGGTGCACGGTTTGCATGGAACATACCATATGCTTGGAAATCAATTTGGATGCACCCGATGGAACTCCTTGATGACGTGTGTCATATGGAATCTCACTTTGGTCTGTTTAGAAATAGTGTTAGTTTCGGTGCAAGATATGTGCATGGTTTGCGCCTAATGCACCATAGTGTAAGAAACCATTTTTGAAGCACCTGTTGGTACTTCGGTGAAGAGGTTCATCTGAAAGCTTGGTTTGATCTGTTTGGAGATAGTACTAATCTTGATGCAAGATAGGAGCATGATTTGCAAGGAACATACCATATGCATAGAAATCAATTTGGACGCAACCATTGGAACTCCTAGATGACGTGTGTCATATGGAATCTTGCTTCGGTCCGTTTATAGACATTGTAAGTTTTTGTGCAAGTTAGGTGCACAGTTTGCGCCTAATGCACTATAGTCTAAGAAACCATTTTGGACGCACTATTTGGTACTCTTGGGTGAAGAGGCTCAAGTGGAAGCTTGATTTGGTCAGTTTAGAGATAGTGCTAATCCTTATGCAAGGTAGGTGCATGGTTTGCATGGAACATACCATATGCTTGGAAATCAATTTGGATGCACCCGATGGAACTCTTTGATGACGTGTCATTTGGAATCTCGCTTCGGTCCATTTGGAGACATTGTTAGTTTCGGTGCAAAATAGCTGCATAGTTTGCACCTAATGCACCTTATTCTAAGAAACAATTTTGGACACACTTGTTGGTATTCCTAGGTGAATGGGCTCAAGTGGAAGCTCGGTTCGATCTGTTTGGAGATAGTGCTAATCTTGATGCAAGATAGATGCACGGTTTGTATGGAACATAACTCCTTGATGATTTGTGTCATATAGAATCTTGCTTCAGTTCGTTTAGAGATAGTGTTAGTTTTGGTAGAAGATATGTGCACGGTTTACGCATAATGCACCATAGGCTAAGAAACCATTTTAGACGCACCCGATGGTACTCGTAGTTGAAGAGGCTCAAGTGGAGGCTCGATTTGGTCTGTTCGGTTATAGTGCTAATTTTGATGCAAGATAGTTGCACAGTTTGCCTGCAACGTACCATAATTTAAGAAATCAAAATGGACGCACCCAATGGAACTCCTAGATGACGTGTGTCATATGGAACCTTGCTTCAGTCTGTTTGGAGACAATGTTAGTTTCGGTGCAAGATAGGTGCATAGTTTGTGCGTAATGCACCATAGTCTAAGAAACCATTTTTGACACACCTGTTTGTACTCCTAGATGAAGAGGCTCAAGTGGAAGCTCGGTTTGGTCTGTTTGGAGATAGTGCTAAAATTGATGCAAGATAGGTGCACGGTTTGCATGGAACATACCATATGCTTGGAAATCAATTTGGATGCACCCGATGGAACTCCTTGATGACGTGTGTCATATGGAATCTCACTTTGGTCTGTTTAGAAATAGTGTTAGTTTCGGTGCAAGATATGTGCATGGTTTGCACCTAATGCACCATAGTCTAAGAAACCATTTTGGAAGCACCTGTTGGTACTTCGGTGAAGAGGCTCATGTGAAAGCTCGGTTTGATCTGTTTGGAGATAGTACTAATCTTGATGCAAGATAGGAGTATGATTTGCAAGGAACATACCATATGCTTAGAAATCAATTTGGACGCACCCATTGGAACTCCTAGATGACGTGTGTCATATGGAATCTTGCTTCGGTCCGTTTATAGACATTGTAAGTTTTAGTGCAAGATAGGTGCACAGTTTGCGCCTAATGCACTATAGTCTAAGAAACCATTTTGCACGCACTATTTGGTACTCTTGGGTGAAGAGGCTCAAGTGGAAGCTTGGTTTGGTCAGTTTAGAGATAGTGCTAATCCTTATGCAAGGTAGGTGCATCGTTTGCATGGAACATACCATATGCTTGGAAATCAATTTGGATGCACCCGATGGAACTCTTTGATGACGTGTCATTTGGAATCTCGCTTCGGTCCATTTGGAGACATTGTTAGTTTCGGTGCAAGATAGCTGCACAGTTTGCACCTAAGGCACCTTAGTCTAAGAACCATTTTGGACGCACTTGTTGGTACTCCTAGGTGAAGGGGCTCAAGTGGATGCTCGGTTCGGTCTGTTTGGAGATAGTGCTAATCTTGATGCACGATAGATGCACGGTATGCATGGAACATACAATATGCTTAGAAATCAATTAGGACGCACCTAATATAACTCCTTGATGATTTGTGTCATACGGAATCTTGCTTCGGTTCGTTTAGAGATAGTGTTAGTTTCGGTGCAAGATATGTGCATGGTTTGTGCCTAATGCACCTAGTCTAAGAAACCATTTTGGATGCACCTGTTGGTACTTCGGTGAAGAGGCTCAAGTGGAAGCTCGATTTGATCTGTTTAGAGATAGTGCTAATCTTGATGCAAGATAGGTGCATGATTTGCAAGGAACATACCATATGCTTAGAAATCAATTTGGACGCACCCAATGAAACTCTTAGATGACGTGTGTCATATGGAATCTTGCTTCGGTCCGTTTGTAGACATTGTTAGTTTTAGAGCAAGATAGGTGCACATTTTGCGCCTAATGCACTATAGTCTAAGAAACCATTTTGGACGCACTATTTGGTACTCTTGGGTGAAGAGGCTCAAGTGGAAGCTTGGTTTGGTCAGTTTAGAGATAGTGCTAATCCTTATGCAAGGTAGGTGCATGGTTTGCATGGAACATACCATATGCTTGGAAATCAATTTGGATGCACCCGATAGAACTCCTTGAGGGCGTGTGTCATATGGAATTTCGCTCCGGTCCATTTGGAGACATTGTTAGTTTCGGTGCAAGATAAGTGCACAGTTTGCACCTAATGCACCATAGTCTAAGAAACCATTTTAGACGCACTTGTTGGTACTCCTAGGTGAAGGGGCTCAAGTGGATGCTCGGTTCGGTCTATTTGGAGATAGTGCTAATCTTGATGCAAGATAGGTGCACGATTTGCATGGAACAACCAAATGCTTGGAAAATAATCTGGACGCACATGATGGAACTCCTAGATGACGTGTGTCAAACGACATCTTGCTTCGGTCAAATTGGAGACAGTGTTAGTTTCAGTGCAAGATAGGTGCAAGGTTTGCATATAATGCAGCATAGGCTAAGAAACCATTTTGGACGCACCCCAGTACTCCTTGGTAAAAGGCTCAAGTGAAAGCTCAGTTTGGTCTATTTGGAGATAGTGCTAATCTTGATGCAGGATAGATGCACGGTTTGCATGGAACGTACCACATGCTTAGAAATTAATTTGGACACACCCGATAGAATTCCTTGGTGACGTGTGTCATATGGAATCTCGCTTTGGTGTGCTAGAGACATATTAGTTTCGGTGCAAAATATGTGCACGGTTTGCGCCTAATGCACCAAAGTCTAAGAAACTATTTTGGAAGCACCTGTTGCTACACCTAGGTGAAGAGGCTCAAGTGGAGGCTCGGTTTGGTCTGTTTAGAGATAGTGCTAATCTTGATGCAAGATAGGTGCACCATATGCTCAGAAATCAATTTGGACACACCAGATGGATCTCCTAGATGACATGTGTCATATGGAATCTCACTTCGGTCCGTTTAGAGACAGTGTTAGTTTCAGTGCAAGATAGGTGCACGGTTTGCACCTAATGCACCATAGGATAAGAAACCATTTTGGACGCACCCGATGGTACTCCTAGGTCAAGGGGCTCAAGTGAAAGCTATGTTTGGTCTGTTTGGAGATAGTGCTAATCTTGATGCAAGATAGATGCACGGTTTCCATGGAATATACAATATGCTCAGAAATCAATTAGGACGCACCTGATATAACTCCTTGATGATGTGTGTCATATGGAGTCTTGCTTCGGTTCGTTTAGAGACAATGTTAGTTTTGGTAGAAGATATGTGCACGGTTTACGCCTAATGCACCATAGGCTAAGAAACAGTTTTAGACGCACCCGATGGTACTCGTAGTTGAAGAGGCTCAAGTGAAGGCTCGATTTGGTCTGTTCGGATATAGTGCTAATCTTGATGCCAGATAATTGCACAGTTTGCATGGAACGTACCATATGTTATGAAATCAATTTGGACACACCCACTGGAACTCCTAAATGACGTGTGTCATATGGAATCTCGCTTCGGTCTGTTTGGAGACAATGTTAGTTTCGTTGCAAGATAGGTGCATAGTTTGTGCCTAATGCACCATAGTCTAAGATACCATTTTTGACGCACCTGTTTGTACTCCTAGATGAAGAAGCTCAAGTGGAAGCTCGGTTCGGTCTGTTTGGAGATAGTGCTAATCTTGATGCAAGATTGGTGCACGGTTTGCATGGAACATACCATATGCTTGGAAATCAATTTGGATGCACCTGTTGGTACTTCAGTGAAGAAGCTCACGTGGAAGCTCGAATTGATCTATTTGGAGATAGTGCTAATCAAGATGCAAGATTGGTGCATGATTTGCAAGGAACATACCATATGCTTAGAAATCAATTTGGACGCACCCAATGGAACTCTTAGATGACATGTGTCATATGGAATCTTGCTTCAGTCCGTTTGTAGACATTGTAAGTTTTAGTGCAAGATAGGTGCATATTTTGCGCCTAATGCACCATAGTCTAAGAAACCATTTTGGACGCACTATTTGGTACTCTTGGATGAAGAGGCTCAAGTGGAAGCTTGGTTCGGTCAGTTTGGAGATAGTGCTAACCCTTATGCAAGGTAGGTGCATGGTTTACATGGAATATACCATATGCTTGGAAATCAATTTGGATGCACCCGATGGACCTCCTTGATAACGTGTGTCATATGGAATTTCGCTTCAGTCCATTTGGAGACATTGTTAGTTTCGGTGCAAGATAGGTGCACAGTTTGCACCTAATGCACCATAGTCTAAGAAACCATTTTGGACGCACTTGTTGGTACTCCTAGGTGAAGGGGCTCAAGTGGATGCTCGGTTCAGTTTTTTTGGAGATAGTGCTAATCTTGATGCAAGATAGGTGCACGGTTTGCATGGAACATTCCAAATCCTAGGAAATCAATCTAGACGTACATGATGGAACTCCTAGATGACGTGTGTCATACGAAATCTTGCTTCGGTCTATTTGGAGACAATGTTAGTTTCGGTGCAAGATAGGTGCAAGGTTTGCACATAATGCAGCATAGGCTAAGAAACCATTTTGGACGCACCCGATGGTACTCCTAGGTAAAAGGCTCAAGTGAAAGCTCAGTTTGGTCTATTTAGAGATAGTGCTAATCTTGATGCAAGAAAGATGCACGGTCTACTTGGAACGTACCATATGCTTAGAAATTAATTTGGACACACCCGATAGAACTCCTTGATGACGTGTGTCATATGGAATCTTGCTTTGGTGTGCTTAGAGACAGTATTCGTTATGGTGCAAGATATTTGCACGGTTTGCGCCTAATGCACCAAAGTCTAAGAAATCATTTTGGAAGCACCTGTTGATAGGCGAAGAGACTCAAGTGGAGGCTCGGTTCGGTCTGTTTTGAGATATGGTGTATTGGGCACAAACCGCGCACCTATCTTGCACCAAAACTAACACTATCTCCAAACAGACCAAAGCAAGATATCAGATGACACACATCATCTAGGAGTTCTATTGGGTGCATCTATATTGACTTTTAAGCATATGGTATGTTCCATGCAAACTGTGCACCTATCTTACATGAAGATTAGCACTATCGCCAAACATAACGTACCGAGCTTTCACTCGAGCCTCTTCACCTAGAAGTACCATTAGGTGCTTCCACAACTGTTTCTAAGCCTATGGTGCATTAGGCACACACTGTGCACCTATCTTGTACCGAGACTAACACTATCTACAAATGGACTGAAGTGAGATTCCATATGACACACATCACCTAGGAGTTCTATCGGGTGCGTACAAACTAATTTCTGAGCATACGGTACGTTCCATCCAAACCGTGCACTATCTTGCGTCAAGATTTGCAGTATCTCCAAACAGACCGAACCAAGCTTCCACTTGAGACTACCAAGCTTCCACTTGAGCCTCTTCACTTAGGAGTACCAACAGGTGTGTCCAAAATGGTTTCTTAGGCTAGGGTGCATTAGGCGCAAACCGTACACCTATCTTGCACCAAAACTAACACTGTCTCCAAATAGACCAAAGTGAGATTCCATATGACACACGTCATCTCAGAGTTCCATCGGGAGCGTCCAAATTGATTTATGAGCATATGGTATGTTTCACGCAAATCGTGCACCTATCTTGCATCAAGATTAGTAGTATCTCCAAACAGACCGAACCAAGCTTCCACTTGAGCCTCTTCATATAGGAGTACCAACAGGTGAGCCCAAAATGGTTTCTTAGGCTATGGTGCATTAGGCATAAACTCTGCACCTACCTTGCACCGAAACTAATACTGTCCCAAAACGGACAAAGCGAGATTCCATACGACACACGTCATCTAGGGGTTCCATTAGGTGCATCCAAATTGATTTTCAAGCATATGGTATGTCCCATGCAAACTGTGCACCTATCTTGCATCAAGATTAGGACTATCTCCAAATAGACCGAACCAAGCATCCACTTGAGCCTCTTCAGCTAGGAGTTCTGTCGGGAACATCCAAATTGAATTCTGAGCATATGATACGTTCCATGCAAACCGTGCAATCTTGCATCAAGATTAGCACTATCTCCAAACATACCGAACCATCCTTCCACTTGAGCCTCTTCGGCTAGGAGTACCATTGGCTGCATCCAAAATGGTTTCTTAGAGTATGGTGCATTAGGCACAAACCGTGCACCTATCTTGCACCGAAATTAACACTATCTCCAAATAGACCAAAGCAATATTAGATGACACACACCATCTAGGAGTTTTATCGGGTGCGTGCAAATTGATTTTCAAGCATATGTTATGTTCCATACAAACCTTGCACCTATCTTACATGAAGATTAGCACTATCTCCAAGCAGAACTTACCGAGCTTTCACTTGAGCCTCTTCACCTAGGAGTACCATCGGGTGCTTCCACAACTGTTTCTAAGCCTATGGTGCATTAGGCGCACACCGTGCACCTATCTTACACCGAAACGAACACCTTCTCTAAACGGGTCAAAGTGAGATTCAATATGACACACGTCATCTAGGAGTTCTATCGGGTGCGTCCAAATTGATTTCCGAGCATATAGTACGTCCATGCAAACCATGCACCTATCTTGCGTCAAGATTAGCACTATCTCCAAATAGACCAAACCAAGCTTCCACTTGAGCCTCTTCAGCTAGGAGTACAATCGGGTGCGTCCAAATTGGTTTCTTAGGCTATGGTGCATTAGACATAAACCGTGCACCTATCTTGCACTGAAACTAACACTGTCTCCAAACGGATGAAGCGACATTCCATATGACACACGTCACTAGCAGTTCCATCAGGTGCTTCCAAATCGATTTTCAAGAATATGGTATGTCCCATGCAAACCATGCACCTATCTTGCATCAAGATTAGCACTATCTCCAAATAGACCGAACCAAGCTTTCACTTGAGCCTCTTCAGCTAAGAGTTCTATTAGGTGCGTCCAAATTGATTTCCAAGCATAATGGTACGTTCCATGCAAACCGTGCAACTGTCTTGAATCAAGATTAGCACTATCTCCAAATAGACCGAACCGAGCTTCCTCTTGAGCCTCTTCAGCTAGGAGTACCATCAGGTGCGTCCAAAATGGTTTCTTAGTTTATGGTGCATTAGGCACAAACCGTGCACCTATCTTGCACCGAAATTAACACTATCTCCAAACAGACCAAAGTGAGAAATTAGATGTCATACACCATCTAGGAGTTCTATCGGGTGCGTCCAAATTGATTTTCAAGCATATGGTATGTTCCATACAAATGGTGCACCTATCTTACATGAAGATTAGCACTATCTCCAAACAGATCGTACCGAGCTTTCACTTTAGCCTCTTCACCTAGGAGTACCATCGGGTGCTTCCACAACTGTTTATAAGCCTATGGTGCATTAGGCGCACATCGTGCACCTATCTTACACCGAAACTAACACTATCTCCAAACAGAATCAAAGTGAGATTCCATATGACACACGTCATCTAGGAGTTCTATCAGGTGCGTCCAAATTGATTTCCGAGCATATGGTACGTTCCATGCATACCGTGCACCTATCTTGCGTCAAGATTAGTAGTATCTCCAAACAGACCGAACCAAGCTTCCACTTGAGCCTCTTCACCTAGGAGTACCAACAGGTGCATCTAAAATGCTTTCTTAGGCTATGGTGCATTAGGCATAAACTGTGCACCTATCTTGCACTGAAACTAACACTGTCTCCAAATAGATGAAGCGAGATTCTATATGACACACATCATCTAGGAGTTCCATCACGTGCATCCAAATCGATTTTCAAGCATATGGTATGTCCCATGCAAACCGTGCACCTATCTTGCATCAAGATTAGCACTATCTCCAAAGAAACAAACCAAGCTTTCACTTGTGCCCCTTTACCTAGGAATACCATCGGGTGCGTCCAAAATTGTTTCTTTGCCTATCGTGCATTATGTGCAAACCGTCCACCTTTCTTGCACCGAAACTAACACTGTCTCCAAAGAGTACCATCGGGTGCTTCCACAACTGTTTCTAAGCCTTTGGTGCATTAGGTGCATACCGTGCACCTATCTTACACCGAAACTAACACTATCTCCAAATGGACCGAAGTGAGATTTCATATGACACACGTCATCTAGGAGTTCTATCGGGTGCGTCCAAATTGATTTCCTAGCATATGGTACGTCCATGCAAACCGTGCACCTATCTTGCGTCAAGATTAGCACTATCTCCAAACAGACCAAACCGAGCTTCCACTCGAGCCTCTTCATTTAGTAGTACAATCAGGTGCGTCCAAAAGGGTTTGTTAGAGTATGGTGCATTAGGCACAAACTGATGCGAGCCCGCTAGGGTTTTTGGCCGGATCTTTCGATGAGAGGCGCTGGATAACTCGATTAGTGGATGGAGATGACGTTCACGGCCCGACTACAGCCCTCAAGACCGCGCCTTAGCAACCGATACACCACGTCCAACAGCCGTCACGATCTTGTGGAGCGCGACAACCAGCCCCTAGGGCTCCCGTCCTGCAAGCAATCGAAGAACTAGCAAGAACGAGGAAACAAGCACTGAATTTGCAAGATGAATTGAAGGTTTTAAACTGAATCTTAATCAACAATGGGGTTCCGAAGACAAGGAGGCGGGCGGCTGATCCTGCACGCGCGCCTACAAGCAAGTAGCGAAGGCTAAACTTGAACTAAACAAAACCCAGTTGTTCATGGCGGCTCTAGATGTAAATAAATAGAGGGGAGGACGACCAAAGGGGTGCTAGAGTCATCCTCCAACCCTAGGACGCGTCCCTAATGGACTCAACTTGATACATGGGCCATTGGTCCAAAATAGGGTGACGCAGCACCAAAACAGAAAAAGGTGTCGGCACGAAAACAAGGACTGCGCCCGACTCATAAGCCGCATAGATATGTGGTTGGACCCATTGGAAAGTAGACTTCATGAGCTTTCCATCAAGTATAGGAACGTCCCATTTGGAGTCCATATGACGCCGTGGTGATCCATACAAGTTAGAGTTATTTTCCAGTCCGAATCCAACTCCCAAAACGTGTTGGGTTTGGACTCTTTGTTTCCTTGCTTTAGAAACGACGTGGTAACTTGACAGAGGATGTTGTGGAGGCTTGGACCTGATCTCCAATCACCTTTGTTAAGTTATCACTCTTCCCATATGCAATCAGCCCTTGAAGTTGGTGTTGCCTCAAATTCTGAATGCAGTTGAACCTTCCCTTGCTGATCTTGTCCATTATTCCTGAGCAACACCAAAGTGCACGTGTCTCCATTGTCTAAATATGATTGACAAGAGTTTAAAGCTGAACTTACTTGAAGGTTGAGTTGACGGGCACGAGCACGAGTAAGAGGACCAGCTATAGGTTGTGTCGGAGAGGATGTAGGATATGTATCGCTGGTGGATGTAGGATATGTATCGCTGGTGGATGTAGGATATGTATCGCTGGTGTTGATGTCCTCATCATCCTCCCTTTCTTGCATTTGAGTCGTCCTCGACTCAAGCTCATCTTCCTCACCCAAATAAGGCTTCAAATCTGCAATGTTAAATGTGGGACTAACCCCAAAATCTGCAGGAAGATCAAGCTTATATGCATTCTCATTAATTCGTTGCAGCACTTTAAAAGGACCATCAGCTCTAGGTATCAATTTGGATTTTCTCAGTTCTGGAAATCTATCTTTTCGCAAATGCAACCAAACCAAATCCCCAGGTTCCAGAATCATTTGCTTTCTACCTTTATCTCTCAATTTCATACGAATCTGGTGGTACCCACTACGTAAATCAACTTTTGAAAACACAACAGCACCACTCAGTTCATCTAGCATATCATCTAATCGTGGAATCGGGTGTCGATATCGAATGGTGATATTATTAATAGCTCTACAATCAACACACATACGCCATGTTCCATCTTTCTTAGGCACTAAAATTACTGGAACAGCACAAGGACTAAGAGATTCTCGGACTTTGTTTCCTCCGGGTTTGTCCTGTATGGTGCACGATTTGGCAAAACTGATCCAGGAATAAGATCAATTTGGTGCTCAATCCCGCGTAGTGGAGGCAGCCCCGCTGGTACATCACTTGGAAACACATCAGAATACTCCTGCAAAACGTTAGCAACAGCAGGGGGCAAAGAACATTGCATATCCTCAACTGAAATCAAAGCATCCTTGCATATCAAAGCATAAGCAACAGAAGTGGATGCATTGAACTCATTAATATCTGATTTGGTAGCTATCATACAACGTCCTTTCAGTTTTATCTCATCTTTGTTACCAATTACAGATTTATCATTTTTATTGCTCTTGCTCTTTGCTTTAGTAGCCCTAGCAACATCAGTTTGCATAATAGTTTCAGGGGACATAGGATGCAACACAATTTTGCGATCATGGTATAGAAAAGAATACTGATTTGATCTACCATAATGCATAGAATCTCTATCAAATTGCCAAGGTCTACCTAGCAGAATGTTACAAGCTTGCATAGGCACAACATCACATTCAACAATATCTTTGTAGGATCCGATGGAAAAATTAATTCTCACAAGTCTAGTTACCTTTGCCTTACCACTGTTGTTCAGCCATTGGATGTAGTAGGGATGCGGGTGTGGTTTGGTGTTGAGGGCAAGCTTCTGCACCATATCGCTGCTTGCCAAGTTGTTGCAGCTACCTCCATCAATGATCATGCGACAAGAACGCTCTTTGATGACACACTTTGTTTGGAATAAAATGTGTCGCTGATTTTGCTCTGCCATCTCCATTTGTGCACTAAGCACTCGCTGCACGATCAAGCTCTCATAGTGGTCCGCTTCACCTGCATTAATATGTTCTTCTATTTGATCTTCATTACCTGCATGGTCAGTCGCAAGCAGTGCAAGTGTATCCTCATCAAAATCACTAGTAGATGAGTACTCACCATCATCCCTGACAATCATAAATCGCTCGTTTGGACAGTCACGCATCATGTGCCCATATCCCTTGCACCGGTGACATTGTATGTTGCTTGTTCTACCCGTCGATGCCACGGATGAAGTACTCGCAGCAGGCTTTTGCATCGTCTTCGCAACTGAATTGGTGGGGGCAGCTCGAGTCTTGTCACTAGATGATGGAGTAGAAATACGTGTAGATGGAGTTGAAGCCACGCGTTGCTGCCATGAATTAGCCTTCCCTGCAGAAATATTACTCCTTGCGCTAGCACGTCGTCCCTGCACTTCCCTTTCAGCTTTACAAGCAAGATGAAACAAACGGGTTACGTTAGTATAATCTTTATAAGCAAGAATGTCCTGGATTTCACGATTTAACCCGCCCAAAAATCTAGCCATAGCAGGTCCTTCTTCCTCCTCTAAATTACATCGCAGCATACCCATTTGTAATTCCTGATAATATTCTTCTACACTTTTAGCACCTTGTCTATATTGCTGCAACTTATTAATCATGTCACGTGCATAGTAAGAAGGAACAAATCTAGCTCTCATGGCCCTTTTCAGCGCATCCCAAGTTCTAGGTAAGTTATTAGGATTTTTCTTTCCATATTCTATCCACCAAACAGAAGCAAAATCTGTAAACTCACTAGTAGCAGCCCTAACACGTGTAGTCTCAGGAAATTCATGACATGCAAACTTTTGATCAACAGCAATCTCCCAAGTGATGTAAGCATCAGGGTCATATTTACCATCAAAAGGGGTATCTTAAATTTAATCTTACTGAAAGCAACATCATTATTGTGCACCTCGCGTCGGCGGTTGCCACCCATACCTCTACGGTTGTGACGAAGGCGACGTCGATCACGAGTGTCTTGATCATCATGTTCAGTATCACCAGTGTAGTCATCTTCATGACTACCGTGCTCTCGATCTCCCTCCTTTTCTTCTTTATGCTTCTCTTTATCTTCGGTGTGGAAATCATCAAATCGCCTTAGGAGAGCAGCAAGGCTTTTGTCCACACTAGCAACGGATTCCTCCAAACGTGTGAGCTTGTTGTTTGTGGCAATCTGCGTAGTCTCCAACAGCCCCAGCTTTTCATTTGTCACCTGCAAGTCGTTATCAAGTCCCTCTGTGTGCAGCTTCACTTTCCTTTCAAAATGTTGTATGATGCCCTTAGTGCGAGGTGTAAGTGGTGTTTCGTTACCATCATCTGCCCCTGGCATGGTTCAAAGACAAAGACAACAAAAAGGCAAGTGAAGAAATAAAAGCCCTACAACTACTAGGATGTAGCTACAGCAAGTCGCTCACACTCAACCTGTAACACAAGTTCTTACCAATTCTTACCTTGCTTGACAGGAGGGGTCGTCTGCCAACAAGTGTACAGCAATGGACGAAGTGTATCGGTGCTGCAGCACAAGACCTGTCAAGCTGTAGAGTATGTGGAGCTATAGGTGGGCTGAAACAAGGAACGAACTAGCACCACGTTAGTTATAAAAGCGAGCTGAATAAGCGTTCGACGATGGTACTGTGCTGGTCCTAGGCTAGACCGTGCTAGAGACGCGAGCCTGGACACAAAGGAAAACCACAGCACACCCCCGAAAACAAGGTGGAAGAAACCTAAAATCAATATGAAAAACAGCCCCTTTTTTTTTCTTTTGAATCTTTTCTCTTTTCTTTTTTTCTTTTTTTTTGGGCAATCTCAAAAACTGATTATATGAACAAAGGAATACAAAAGAGCAATTCACTACACACACTATCTCTCTCTCTCTCTAGAGTAAGGCCGAACAAGTATGGAGTTATCTTTCTTTTTGGATCACAGTTCAATTCGGACTTCACAACAGATTCGACAGAGAGAAGATATGGTAATACTCGGCTGTGTATAGATGGTGACAAGAACTCGAAACTCTAAAGGACTAGACACTAAGACCAGCAACTCGACACAAACCGAAGCAACGCAAATTCAACAAGCCCTAACTAAAACGGTACTAGCCAAGGCACAAAGGTTTAATAGGATTATGGAAAAACTAATCTACTATATTTTTTTGGCTTTTCTGGACTATAGGAAATTAATTAAAAAACAGCAAAAGATTAGAAGTCTCTCACCGAAGAACCTTGCTCTGATTACCAACTGATGCGAGCCCGCTATGGTTTTTGGCCTGATCTTTCGATGAGAGGCGCTGGATAACTCGATTAGTGGATGGAGATGACATTCACGGCCCGACTACAGCCCTCAAGACCGTGCCTTAGCAACCGATACACCACGTCCAACAGCCGTCACGATCTTGTGGAGCGCGACAACCAGCCCCTAGGGCTCCCGTCCTGCAAGCAATCGAAGAACTAGCAAGAACGAGGAAACAAGCACTGAATTTGCAAGATGAATTGAAGGTTTTAAACTGAATCTTAATCAACAATGGGGTTCCGAAGACAAGGAGGCGGGCGGCTGATCCTGCACGCGCGCCTACAAGCAAGTAGCGAAGGCTAAACTTGATCTAAACAAACCTAGTTGTTCATGGCGGCTCTAGATGTAAATAAATAGAGGGGAGGACGACCAAAGGGGTGCTAGAGTCGTCCTCCAACCCTAGGACGCGTCCCGAATGGACTCAACTTGATACATGGGCCATTGGTCCAAAATAGGGTGACGCAGCACCAAAACAGAAAAAGGTGTCGGCACGAAAACAAGGACTGCGCCCGACTCATAAGCCGCATAGATATGTGGTTGGACCCATTGGAAAGTAGACTTCATGAGCTTTCCAACAAGTATAGGAACGTCCCAGTTGGAGTCCATATGACGCCGTGGTGATCCATACAAGTTAGAGTTATTTTCCAGTCCGAATCCAACTCCCAAAACGTGTTGGGTTTGGACTCTTTGTTTCCTTGCTTTAGAAACGACGTGGTAACTTGACAGAGGATGTTGTGGAGGCTTGGACCTGATCTCCAATCACCTTTGTTAAGTTATCACTCTTCCCATATGCAATCAGCCCTTGAAGTTGGTGTTGCCTCAAATTCTGAATGCAGTTGAACCTTCCCTTGCTGATCTTGTCCATTATTCCTGAGCAACACCAAAGTGCACGTGTCTCCATTGTCTAAATATGATTGACAAGAGTTTAAAGCTGAACTTACTTGAAGGTTGAGTTGACGGGCACGAGCACGAGTAAGAGGACCAGCTATAGGTTGTGTCGGAGAGTATGTAGGATATGTATCGCTGGTGGATGTAGGATATGTATCGCTGGTGGATGTAGGATATGTATCGCTGGTGTTGATGTCCTCATCACAAACCATGCACCTATCTTGCACCGAAACTAACACTATCTCCAAACGGACCAAAGCAAGGTTACATATGACACACAACATCTACGAGTTCCATCAGGCATGTCCAAATTGATTTCGGGCATATAGTACGTTCCATGCAAACCGTGCACCTATCTTGCATCAAGATTAGCAGTATCTCCAAACAGACCAAACCAAGCTTCCACTTGAGTCTTTTCACCTAGGAGTAGCAACAGGTGTGTCCAAAATGGTTTCTTATGCTATTGTGCATTAGGCGCAAACTGTGCACATATCTTCCACCGAAACTAACACTACTTCCAAATAGACCAAAGCGAGATTTCATATGACACACGTCATCTAGGAGTTCCATCAGGTGTGTCCAAATTGATTTCCGAGCATATAGTACATTTCATGCAAACCGTGCACCTATCTTGCATCAAGATTAGCACTATCTCCAAACAAACCTAACCGAGCATCCACTTGAGACTCTTTAGCTAGGAGCACAATCGGGTGCATCCAAAATGGTTTGTTAGAGTATGGTGCATTAGGCACCAACCATGCACCCATCTTGCACTAAAACTAACACTATCTCCAAAAACAAAAAGTGAGATATTAGATGACACACATCACCTAGGAGTTCTATAGGGTGTGTCCAAATTGATTTTCAAGCATATGGTATGTTCCATGCAAACCGTGCACCTATCTTACATGAAGATTAGCACTATCTCCAAACAAATCGAACCGAGCTTTCACTTGAGCCTCTTCACCTAGGAGTACCATCGGGTGCTTCCACAATGGTTTTTGAGCCTATGGTACATTAGGCTGAAACCGTACACTTATCTTGCACCAAAACTAACACTATCTCCAAATAGACCGAAGTGAGATTCTATATGACACACGTCATCTAGGAGTTCTTTCGGGTGCGTCCAAATTGATTTTCGAGCATATGGTATGTGCATGCAAACCGTGCACCTATCTTGCGTCAAGATTAGCACTATCTCCAAACAGACCAAACGGAGCTTCCACTTGTGCCTCTTCAGCTAGGAGTACAATCAGTTGTGTCCAAAAGGGTTTGTTTAAATATGGGGCATTAGGCACAAACCGTGCACCTATCTTGCACCGAAACTAACACTATCTCCAAACAGACCAAGATGAGATTACATATGACACATGACATCTAGGAGTTCCATCGGATGCGTCCAAATTGATTTCCAAGCATATGGTACATTCCATGCGAACCATGCACCTATCTTGCATCAAGATTAGCAGTATCTCCACCAAGCTTCCACTTGAGCCTCTTCAGCTAGGAGTTCTATCGGGTGCATCCAAATTGAATTCTAAGCATATGATACGTTCCTTGCAAACCGTGCAATCTTGCATCAAGATTAGCACTATCTCCAAACAGACCGAACCAACCTTCCACTTGAGCCTCTTCAGCTAGGAGTACCATTGGCTGCATCCAAAATGGTTTCTTAGAGTATGGTCCATTAGGCACAAACCGTGCACCTATCTTGCACCAAAACTAACACTATCTCCAAACAGACCAAAGCGATATTAGATGACACACACCATCTAGGAGTTCTATCGAGTGCGTGCAAATTGATTTTCATGCATATGGTATGTTCCATACAAACCTTGCACATATCTTACATAAAGATTAGCACTATCTCCAAACAGATCTTACCGAGCTTTCACTTGAGCCTCTTCACCTCTATCTTGCACCAAAACTAACACTGTCTCCAAACAGACCAAAGTGAGATTTCATATGACACACGTCATCTAGGAGTTCCATCGGGTGCGTCCAAATTGATTTCTGAGCATATGGTACGCTCCATGCAAACCGTACACCTATCTTGCATCAAGATTAGCACCATCACCAAATAGACCGAACCAAGCTTCCACTTGAGCCTCTTCACCTCGGACCAACAGGTGTGTCCAAAATGGTTTCTTAGACTATGGTGCATTAGACGCAAACTGTGCACCTATCTTGCACCGAAACTAACACTATCTCCAAACGGACCAAAGTGAGATTCCATATGACACACGTCATCTAGGAGTTCCATCGGGTGCGTCCAAATTGATTTCTGAGCATATGGTACGTTACATGCAAACAGTGCACCTATCTTGCATCAACATTAGCACCATCGCCAAATAGACCGACCGAGCTTCCACTTGAGCCTCTTCACCTCGGATCAATAGGTGCGTCCAAAATGGTTTCTTAGACTATGGTGCATTAGACGCAAACTGTCCACCTATCTTGCACTGAAACTAACACTATCTACAAACGGACCAAACCGCGATTCCATATGACACACGTCATCTAGGATTTCCATCGGGTGCCTCCAAATTGATTTCTGAGCATATGGTACGTTCCATGGAAACCATGCACCTATCCTGCATCAAGATTAGCAGTATCTCCAAGGAGACCGAACCTAGCTTGCACTTGAGCCTCTTCATCTAGGAGTACCAACAGGTGCGCCTAAAATGGTTTCTTAGGCTATGCTGCATTATGCACAAACTATGCACCTATCTTGCACCAAAACTAACACTGTCTCCAAACGGACCGAAACAAGATTCTATATGAAACACGTCATCTAGGACTTTCATCAGGTGCGTCCAAATTGATTTTCAACCATATGGTACGTTCCATGTAAACTGTGCACCTATTTTGCATCAAGAGTAGCACTATCTCCAAATGGACTGAACCGAGCTTTCACTTGAGCCACTTCACCTAGGAGTACCATCGAGTGCGTCCAAAATGGTCTCTTAGCCTGTGGTGCATTAGGCGCAAACCGTGCACCTATCTTGCACTAAAACTAACACTCTCCAAACAGGCCGAACGAGATTCCATATGATACACGTCATCTAGGAGTTCCAATGGGTGCGTCCAAATTGATTTCTGAGCGTATGGTACGTTTCATGCAAATCATGCGCCTATCTTGCATTAAGATTAGCATTGTCTCGAAACAGAACGAACCGAGCTTCCACTTGAGCCTCTTCACCTAGGAGTACCAATAGATGCGTTCAAAATGGTTTCTTAGACTATGGTGCATTAGGTGCAAACTGTGCACCTATCTTGCACCAAAACTAATATTGTCTCCAAATGGACTGAAGCAAGATTCCATATGACACACATCATCTAGGAGTTCCATTGGGTGTGTCCAAATTAATTTCCGAGCATATGGTACGTTCCATGCAAACCATGCACCTATCTTGTATCAAGATTAGCAATATCTCCAAACAGACCGGACCAAGCTTCCACTTGAGCCACTTCACCTTTGAGTACCAACAGATTTTCCAAAATGGTTTCTTACACTATGGTGCATTAGGCGCAAACTATGCACCTATCTTGCACCAAAACTAACACTATCTTAAAACGGACCAAAGTGAGAACCCATATGACACACGTCATCTACGAGTTCCATCATGTGCGTCCAAATTGATTTCTGAGGATATGGTACTTTCCATGCAAACTGTACACCTATCTTGCATCAAGATTAGCACTATCTCCAAATAGACCGAACCGAGTTTTCACTTGAGCCTCTTCATCTAGGAGTACCATTGGGTGTGTCCAAAATGGTTTTTTAGCCTATGTTGCATTAGGCACAAACCGTGCACCTATCTTGCACTGAAACTAACACTCTCTAAATATACCGAACGAGATTCCATAAGATACACGTCATCTAGGAGTTCCAACGGGTGCGTCCAAATTGATTTCTGAGCAAATGGTACGTTTCATGCAAACTGTGCACCACTATTGCATTAAGATTAGCACTGTCTCGAAATAGACCAAACCGAGCTTCCATTTGAGCCTCTTCAACTAACAGTGCCAACAGGTGCGTTCAAAATAGTTTCTTATACTATGGTGCATTAGGTGCAAACTGTGCACCTACCTTGCACTGAAACTAATATTGTCTCCAAATGGACTGAAGCGAGATTCCATATGATACACATCATCTAGAAGTTCCATTGGGTGCATCCAAATTTATTTCCGAGCATATGGGACATTCCATGCAAACCATGCACCTATCTTGCATCAAGGTTAGCACTATCGCTAACAGACCGAACCAAGCTTCCACTTGAGCATAGTTCCAATAGGTGCATCCAAAATGATTTCTTAGCCTATGGTGCATTAGGCGCAATCCGTGCATCTATATTGCACCGAAACTAACTTTGTCTCCAAATAGACCGAAGCGAGATTCCATATGACACGCGTCATCTAGGAGTTCCATCGGGTGCGTCCAAATTGATTTCCAAGCATATGGTATTTCCCATGAAAACTATGCACCTATCTTGCATTAAGGTTAGCACTATCTCAAAACAGACCGAACCGAGCTTCCGCTTGAGCCTCTTCACCTAGGAGTACCAATAGTTGCATTCAAAATGGTTTCTTAGACTATGGTGCATTAGGTGCAAACTGTGCACCTATCATGCACTAAAACAAATATTGTCTCCAAACGGACTGAAGTGAGATTCCATATGACACACGTCATCTAGGAGTTCCATCAGGTGCATCCAAATTGATTTCCGAGCATATGGGACATTCTACGCAAACCATGCACCTATCTTGCATCAAGATTAGCATTATCTCTAAACAGACCAAACCGAGCTTTCACTTGAGCCCCTTCACCTCGGAGTACCAGCGGGTGCGTCCAAAATCGTTTCTTAGACTATGGTGCATAAGGCATAAACCGTGCAATCTTCTTAGAGTATGGTGCATTAGGCACAAACCATACACCATCTTGCACCGAAATTAACACTATCTCCAAACAGACCAAAGTGAGAAATTAGATGTCATACACCATCTAGGAGTTCTATCGGGTGCGTCCAAATTTATTTTCATGCATATGGTATGTTCCATGCAAACCGTGCACCTATCTTACATGAAGATTAGCACTATCTCCAAACAGATCGTACCGAGCTTTCACTTGAGCCTCTTCACCTAGGAGTACCATCGGGTGCTTCCACAATGGTTTGTGAGCCTATGGTGCATTAGGCGGAAACTGTGCACCTATCTTGCACTAGAACTAACACTATCTCCAAATGGACTAAAGTGAGATTCCGTACGACACACATCATCTAGGAGTTCTATCGGGTGCATCCAAATTGATTTCTGAGCATATGGTACATTCCATGCTAACCGTGCACCTATCTTGCATGCACTATCTCCGAACAGACCAAACCGAGCTTTCACTTGAGCCCCTTTACCTAGGAGTACCATCGGGTGCGTCAAAAATCATTTCTTAGCCTATGGTGCATTTGGCGCAAACCGTGCACCTATCTTGCACTGAATCTAACACTGTCTCCAAACAGACCGAAGCTAGATTCTATGTGACACACATCACATTAGGCGCAAACCGTGCACCTACCTTGCAGCGAAACTAACAGTCTCTAAACAGACCGAAGCAAGATTCCATATGACACACATCATCTAAGAGTTTCATTGGGTGTGTCCAAATTGATTTCCGAGCATATGATATGTTCCACACAAATAGTGCACCTATCTTGCATCAAGATTAGCAATATCTCTGAATAGACCAAACCGAGCTTCCACTTGAGCCTCTTCACCTAGGAGTACCATCGGGTGCTTCTAAAGTGGTTTCTTAGCCTATGGTGCATTTGGCACAAACCGTGCATATATCTTGCACCGAAACTAACACTATCTCCAAATAGACCAAAGCAAGATTTCATATGACACACGTCATCTAGGAGTTTCATCAGGTGCGTCCATATTGATTTCCAAGCATATGGTATGTTCCATGCAAAGAATGCACCTATCTTGCATCAAGATTAGCACTATCTGCAAATAGACCAAACCGAGATTCCACTTGAGCCTCTTCACCGAGGAGTGCCAATAGGTGTGTCCAAAATGGTTTCTTAGACTATGGTGCATTAGGCGCAAACTGTGCACCTATATTGCACTGAAACTAATATTGTCTACAAACAGACCGAAGCGAGATTCCATATGGCACACTTCATCTAGGAGTTCCATCGGGTGCATCCAGTTTGATTTCCAAGCACCTGGGATATTCCATGCAAACTGTGCACCTATCTTGCATCAAGATTAGCACTTTCGCCAAACAGACGGAACTGAGCTTCCACTTGAGCCTCTTCACCTAGCAGTACCAATAGGTGCGTCCAAAATGGTTTCTTAGCCTATGGTGCATTAGGCACAAACCTTGCACCAATCTTGACACATGTCATCTAGGAGTTTCATCAGGTGCGTCCATATTGATTTCCACGCATATGGTATGTTCCATGCAAAGCATGCACCTATCTTGCATCAAGACTAGCACTATCTGCAAATAGACCAAACCGAGATTCCACTTGAGCCTCTTCACCGAGGAGTATCATCGGGTGCTTCCAAAATAGTTTCTTAGCCTATGGTGCATTAGGCGCAAACCTTGCACTAATCTTGCACAGAAACGAACACTATCTTCAAACGGACCGAAGTGAGATTCCAAATGACACACGTCATCTAGGAGTTCATCGGGTGCGTCCAAATTGATTTCTGAGCATATGGTACATTCCGTGCAAACCGTGCACCTATCTTGCATAAAGATTAGCACTATCTTCGAACAGACCAAACTAAGCTTTCACTAGAGCCCCTTTACCTAGAAGTACCATCGGGTGCGTCCAAAAATGTTTCTTAGCCGATGATGCATTAGGCACAAACCGTGCAGCTATCTTGCACCGAATCTAACACTGTCTCCAAATAGACCAAAGCGAGATTCCATATGACACTCGTCATCTAGGAGTTCCACTGGGTGCGTCCAAATTGATTTCTGAGCATATAGTAAGTTCCATGCAAACCGTGCAACTATCTTGCATCAAGATTAGCACTATCTCCAAACAGACCAAACCGAGCTTTTAGTTGGGCCCCTTTACCTAGGAGTACCATCGGGTGCATCCAAAATTGTTTCTTAGCCTATGGTCCATTAGGCGCAAATTACCAAAACTAACACTTTCTCCAAATGGACCAAAGCGAGATTACATATGACACACATCATTTAGGAGTTCCATCGAGTGTGTCCAAATTGATTTTCAAGCATATGGTACGTTCCAAGCAAACCATGCACCTATCTTACATGAAAATTAGCACTATCTCCAAACAGATCATACCGAGCTATCACTTGAGCCTCTTCACCTAGGAGTACCATCAAGTGCATCCAAAATGGTGTCTTAGCATATGGTGCATTAGGTGCAAATCGTGCACCTATCTTGCACCGACACTAACACTGTCTCTAAACAAACGGAAGCAAGATTCCATATGACACACGTCATCTAGGAGTTCCATTGGGTGCGTCCAAATTGATATCCGAGCATATGGTATGTTCCATGCAAACTGTGCACCTATCTAGCATCAAGATTAGCACTATCTCCAAACAGACCAAACCAAGCTTCCACTTGAGCCTCTTCACCTAGGAGTATCATTGGGTGCATCAAAAATGGTTTCTTAGCCTATGGTGCATTAGGTGCAAACCATGCACTCCACCGAAACTAACACTGTCTCCAAACAGAATGAAGCAAGATTCCATATGACACACGTCATCTAGGAGTTCTATCGGGTGCGTCCAAATTGATTTTTGAGCATATGGTATGTTCCATGCAAACCGTGCAACTACCTTGGATCAAGATTAGCACTATCTCCAAATAGACCACATCGAGCTTCTACTTGAGCCTCTTCACCAAGGAGTACCATCAGGTGCTTCTAAAATGGTTTCTCAGCCTACGGTGCATTAGGTGCAAATCGTGCACATATCTTGCACCGAAACCAACACTGTCTCCAAACAGACCAAAGCGAGATTCCATATGACACACGTCATCTAGGTCTTCCATCTAGTGCGTCCAAATTGATTTTTGAGCATATGGTACGTTCCATGCAAACCGTGCACCTATCTTCCATCAAGATTTGCACTATCTCCAAAAAGACCGAACTGAGCTTCCACTTGAGCCTCTTCACCTAGGAGTACCAACAGGTGCGTCCAAAATGGTTTCTTAGACTATGGTGCATTAGGCGCAAACTATCGAAAGCCTTTTGGATAATTGATGAAACCCTTGTACTAACCTCTATACTAAGTGTGTGTAGACTTAATGAGGTTGGTACATGCCAAGTGATGGAGCAAGAGATGATCATGATGATGATGGTGATCACCACAAGATGATCAAGTGCTTAACTTAGAAAAGAAGAAAGACAAAAAAAACCCTATGGAGGTCAAGGCAAAGGTATTGCTTAGGGTTTTGGTTTTGGTGATCAAGACACCATAGAGGGTGTGATCACATTTAGGATAGATAGCCATACTATAAAGAGGGGAATTCTTTGGCTAAGCGGTTATCAAGTGCCACTAGGTGTCATTATTCATGTGCATGCATTTAGAACCTAGTGATCTAACTTAACTCCTTTGAAGAAAATGTTTGTGAAAATGCTAACACACGTGCACAAGTTGGTTTACACATTGTGGTGTTGGCACACTTTCAAAAGGAGGTGGAGTTTGAAGGGTAGAGAGAGGATGGGTTCCTCTCCCCCTCCCGCCGAGCAAGCTTTTTGAGGAAATGACGTGCAATTTTTCTATTGCACCGGTGGGAAAATTGGAGAAGTCGCGCGTGTGTTTCTCGCTGAGAAACACTCACCGGACGTTGGCTCAGAGGCACCAGACGCTGTGTCTGTGTGTCCGGTGTGTAGGCAGTGCCTAGCTCAGCTAGGGTTAGGCACCGGACGCCTGACATCGGATGCAGGTTAGATCCTATTTGAGCGTCCGATGTTTTGAGTCCAGTGTTCTGTGCTTTTGCAATGCTCTCTGGGTATGAGACCAGTGAGCACCGGACGGTCCGTGCTCAGCGTCCGGTGACCCTACGAGTTTGTAGACCTCCCTGAGTTTAAGTCTGGTGAGTACCAGACGCGTCCGGTGCCAACTTGAGCGCGTCCGGTGCTCTGCAGGTGACCGTTAGAGATCAACATGCGAAAGTGGATAGGGCAACACGTGGCTATTTCTAGAGCACTAGACACAGGGGTTGAGCGTCCGGTGCCCCCTGTGGTTCATCAGGTGACCCCATTTTTAGCCCAGTGAAAGAGCCAATGGCTCTATTTGTTTTGAGGAGCTTATAAATAGTTGTTGGCCGACTTAGGGCTCACTCTCTTGGCATTCTAGCATACTTGAATCCTTGTGAGCCTAAGCAAACACCTCCCTCTCATCTCCTTCATAGATTATTCATCTTTGTGAGATTGGGAGTGATTCCAAGTGCATTTGCTTGAGTGATTGCATCTAGTGGCACTTGGGGATCGATTTGGCTGTGGTTTTCTTGTTACTCTTGGTGGTTGCCGCCACCTAGACGGCTTGGAGCAGCGGAGGAGCATTGGCACGAGTTGGTGATTGTTCGTGGCTATCTCCTGGTGATTGTGAGGGGTCTTGTACCTTCCCTGCGGAGAGCCGAAAGGTAACTTTAGTGGATTGCTCATGTCATTGAGTTACCTCACTTGTGGGTCAGTTCTTGCGGTGTCCTAGTGAGGACGAGGTTCATGCTACACCTCTTAGCCGCCGAACCACCAAGTGTTGGTCGACACAATAGGGACGTAGCGTGCCAGCAAGCACATGAACCTCAGGAGAAAATTGTGTGTCTCCATTGTGATTGTTCATTGGATTTCTCTTGGTGATTGGACTTCATATTATTGATTGGTTCATCCCCTCTATGTGGCGGTATAAAGATCAAACCATCTCTCTCTTACATTCCCGCAAACTAGAGTAGCTTACTTACTTGTATAGAAACTTTAGATAGCTCTCTAGTGTAAGTAGTGACATAGCTCTTGTGTGCATAGTGATCATAGCAACTAGAATTGTTGGATAGGTGGCTGGCAAACACCCCTTTAGAGCTAGAGCAAAAAGCTATGCTTGTTACCTACTAACCTCTTGCTCTAGTGAGTTTGTAGATTTTTAAATAGGCTATTCACCTCCCCTCTAGCCATATTAGGGCCTTTCAAGTGGTATCGGAGTCGTGGTCACCGTTTTGTGAAGGCTTAACAACCTCGGTGCTCAAATTATGGCTCATAGTGTTCAACCATGTTGGGGGCAAACCACCATTCTTTGATGGAACAAGTTATTTTGACTACTGGAAGAGAAAAATGAAAATGTATCTTGGATCAATCAATGATAGAGTGTGGGAAGTCACGGAGAATGATTTTGTGATCCTTGACCCCGCTAACGCCACCGACAATGAGAGAGCAAACAAGCAATGCAATACAATGGCTCTCAAAACAACTATAATGGCATTGATTCAAAGGTATTTGAACAAGTCAAAGATTTTGAGAAGGCAAGTGAAGTGTGGACAAGGCTAGAAGAAACATATGAGGGCACTACAATGGTAAAAAGTGCCAAGTTGTACATGCTCAAGGACAAGCTATCAAACTTCAATATGAAGGATGATGAATCAATTCCGGAAATGTTCCATAGGCTCCAAGTCATCATCAATGACCTCAAGGGCCTTTGTGAGAAAGTGAAGGATGAGGACTTCATTCACAAGTTCTTGATGTGCTTGCCCAAAAGGTTCAAGACATTGAGAACAATCATCTTTAGAGGTGGATTGACAGGTGTATCTCCCAATGAGGTACTTGGAGATGCATGACCGAAGATCAATATAATGACAACGATGATGATGAGGTCATGAAGAAGGATGATGATGATAAGAAGAAGAAGAAGAGTGGAGCATTCAAAGCTAGCTCTTCATCCAAGAGCAAGAATAAGGAAGAATCAAGTGATGAGGAGTGTTCCAATGATGATAGTGATGATGAAGCACTAGCACTCTTTGTTTGCAAGTTTGGCAAGATGATGAAGAAAAAGGGCTACCATACAAGGAAGAGAAGGGACAACTCCAAGAACAAGGAATATGTGAGGCTATGCTACAAGTGCAAGAGCCCCGATCATATTGTGGCGGATTGTCCTTACAATAGTTACAATGATGAGCATAACAAGAAGAACAAGAAGGAGAAGAAAGAAAAGAAAGAGAAGAAGATGGTCTTCAAGAAGAAGAAGAAGGGTGGATCCTATGTTGTGACATGGGATAGTGATGCCTCTTCGGATGCTGACTCAAGCGATGATGACAAATCATCCAAAAAGAAGGCACTTGCAAGCATTGCTATCAACAAGTCATCACTCTTCGACACTCCTTCATGCTTCATGGCCAAGTGCCACAAGGTACAATATGATGAAAGTGAAAGTGAACATGAACATGATAGTGATGTGATGATGAAAATAAATTCACTAATGAACAACTCATGGACATGTTAGAACAAGCCGAATCTCTCATTCAATCTAAATACAAGAAGTGCAAAGAATTGGCCAAGATGTTAAAAGCTCTTGAGCAATCCTTTGATCAGCTCAATGCTAATCATGAGAGGCTAGTGGAAGCCTATGAGAAGCTTGGCAAGGCTCACACCAAGCTTGAGAAAGCTCACTCCTTGTTGTTAGAAGAGAACAGAGAAAAGGTTGTTGTATCATGTGATGTGGGCACAACATGTGACTTAATTAAAGAATGACCCAACCCACCTATTGTTGTTGCCACTAACTCTTCTTGTAGGTCTTCATCCACCACCACCAACTCTACCTCTACTTCTAGTGTTAGTGTCACTTGTGATACCTCACTAAAGGTTGAGAATGAGACTCTCAAGAGAGAGGTGGATGAGCTCACTCACGCCCTAGGCAAGGCCTATGGTGGTGAGGCCCGCTTGTTAAAGTGCTTGGGTAGTCAAAGGTTTTCTCTCAACAAAGAGGGATTAGGCTATACCCCCAAGAAAGGCAAGGCGACCTTTGCAACTCACAAGCCTAGCTTTGTGAAGAGCAAAGGTTGGCATTGCAACAAATGCAAGCAAGTTGGGCACCTAGAGCTTAATTGCAATAAAGTGAACAAGAACAAGAAAAATGCTAATGTATCTTACATTCCATTTGATTCTTGTTATGTGCTTACCAAGTGTGAGAATGGTGTGCATGCTAAGTTTGTTGGTACACCAATTGTGGGTCCAAAGAAGAAGGCCAAATGGGTACCAAAAAGCTTAGTCACTAACCTCCAAGGACCCAAACAAGTATGGGTACCTAAGAAACATTGATTTGTTTTGTGGGTAAATTATAAAGCTGGAGGAAGGCATTGGGTACTTGATAGTGGGTGCACACAACACATGACATTGTTAGTTTTGGTGCAAGATAGGTGCACAGTTTGCACCTAATGCACCATAGTCTAAGAAACAATTTTGGACGCACTTGTTGGTACTCCTAGGTGAAGGGGCTCAAGTGGATGCTCGGTTCGGTCTGTTTGGAGATAGTGCTAATCTTGATGCAAGATAGATGCATGGTTTGCATGGAACATACGATATGCTTAGAAATCAATTAGGACGCACCTGATATAACTCCTTGATGATTTGTGTCATATGGAATCTTGCTTCGGTTCGTTTAGAGACAGTGTTAGTTTTGGTAGAAGATATGTGCACGGTTTACGCCTAATGCACCATAGGTTAAGAAACCATTTTAGACGCACCCGATGGTACTCGTAGTTGAAGAAGCTCAAGTGGAGGCTCGATTTGGTTTGTTCGGATATAGTGCTAATCTTGATGCAAGATAGTTGCACAGTTTGCATGGAACGTACCATATGTTAATAAATCAATTTGGACGCACCCAATGGACCTCCTAGATGACGTGTGTCATATGGAATCTCGCTTCGGTCTGTTTGGAGACAATGTTAGTTTCGGTGCAAGATAGGTGCATAGTTTGTGCCTAATGCACCATAGTCTAAGAAACCATTTTTGACGCACCAGTTTGTACTCCTAGAAGAAGAGGCTCAAGTGGAAGCTCGGTTCAGTCTGTTTGGAGACAATGTTAGTTTCGGTGCAAGATAGGTGCATTGTTTGTGCCTAATGCACCATAGTCTAAGAAACCATTTTTGACGCACCTGTTTGTACTCCTAGATGAAGAGGCTCAATTGAAAGCTCAGTTCGGTCTGTTTGGAGATAGTGCTAATCTTGATGCAAGATAGGTGCACGGTTTGCATGGAACATACCATATGCTTGGAAATCAATTTGGATACACCCGATGGAACTCCTTGATGACGTGTGTCATATGGAATCTCGCTTCGGTCCATTTGGAGATATTGTTAGTTTTAGTGGAAGATAGGTGCACAGTTTGCACCTAATGCACCATAGTCTAAGAAACCATTTTTGATGCACTTGTTGGTATTCCTAGGTAAAGGGGCTCAAGTGGATGCTCGGTTCAGTCCTGTTGGAGATAGTGCTAATCTTAATGCAAGATAGGTGCACGGTTTGCATGGAACATACCAAATGCTTGGAAAACAATCTGGAAGCACATGATGGAACTCCTAGATGAAGTGTGTCATACGAAATCTTGCTTCGGTCTGTTTGGAGACAGTGTTAGTTTCGGTGCAGGATAGGTGCAAGGTTTACACATAATGCAGCATAGGCTAAGAAACCATTTTGGACGCACCCGATGGTACTCCTAGGTAAAAGGCTGAAGTGAAAGCTCGGTTTGGTCTTTTTGGAGATAGTGCTAATCTTGATGCAAGATAGATGCACAGTCTGCATGGAACGTACCATATGCTTAGAAATTAATATGGACACACCCGATAGAAATCCTTGATGACGTATGTCATATGGAATCTCACTCTGGTGTGCTTAGAGACCGTATTAGTTTCGGTGCAAGGTATGTGCACGGTTTGCGCCTAATGCACCAAAGTCTAAGAAACCATTTTGGAAGCACCTGTTAGTACTCCTAGGTGAAGAGGCTCAAGTGGAGGCTCGGTTCGATCTGTTTAGAGATAGTGCTAATCTTGATGCAAGATAGGTGCACGATTTGGATGGAACATACCATATGCTTAGAAATTAATTTGGACGCACCAGATGGAACTCCTAGATGACATGTGTCATATGGAATCTCACTTCGGTCCGTTTAGAGACAGCGTTAGTTTCGGTGCAAGATAGGTGCACGGTTTGGACCTAATGCACCATAGGATAAGAAACCATTTTGGACGCACCCGATGGTTCTCCTAGGTCAAGGGGCTCAAGTGAAAGCTCAGTTTGGTCTGTTTGGAGATAGTGCTAATCTGGATGCAAGATATATGCACGGTTTGCATGGAACATACGATATCAGAAATCAATTAGGACGCACCTGATAACTTCTTGATGATGTGTGTCATATGGAATCTTGCTTCAGTTCGTTTAGAGATAGTGTTAGTTTTGGTAGAAGATATGTGCACGGTTTACGCCTAATGCACCAAAGGCTAAGAGACCATTTTAGACACACCCGATGGTACTCGTAGTTGATGAGGCTCAAGTGGAGGCTCGATTTGGTCTGTTCGGATATAGTGCTAATCTTGATGCAAGATAGTTGCACAGTTTGCATCCAACGTACCATACATTAAGAAATCAATTTGGACGCACCCATGGAACTCCTAGATGACGTATGTTTGGAGATAATGTTAGTTTTGGTGCAAGATAGGTGCATAGTTTGTGCCTAATGCATCATAGTCTAAGAAACCATTTTGGACGCACCTGTTTGTACTCCTAGATGAAGAGGCTCAAGTCGAAGCTGAGTTTGGTCTGTTTGGAGATAGTGCTAATCTTGATGCAAGATAGGTGCACGGTTTGCATGGAACATACCATAAGCTTGGAAATCAATTTGGATGCACCCGATGGAACTCCTCGATGACGTGTGTCATATGGAATCTCGCTTTGGTCTATTTAGAAGCAGTGTTAGTTTCGGTGCAAGATATGTGCATGGTTTGCGCCTAATGCACCATAGTCTAAGAAACCATTTTGAAAGCACCTGTTGGTACTTTGGTGAAGAGGCTCAAGTGGAAGCTCGGTTTGATCTGTTTGGAGATAGTGATGCAAGATAGGTGCATGATTTGCAAGGAACATACCATATGCTTAGAAATCAATTCGGACGCACCCAATGGAACTACGAGATGACGTGTGTCATATGGAATCTTGCTTCAGTCCGTTTGTAGACATTGTAAGTTTTAGTGCATGATAGGTGCATAGTTTGTGCCTAATGCACCATAGTCTAAGAAACCATTTTGGACGCACTATTTGGTACTCTTGGGTGAAGAGGCTCAAGTGGAAGCTTGGGTCGGTCAGTTTGGAGATAGTGTTGATCCTTATGCAAGGTAGGTGCATGGTTTGCATGGAACATACCATATGCTTGGAAAACAATTTGGATCCACCCGATGGAACTCCTTGATGACGTGTGTCATATGGAATCTCACTTCGGTCCATTTGGAGACATCGTAAGTTTTGGTGCAAGATAGATGCACCGTTTGGACCTAATGCACCATAGTCTAAGAAACAATTTTGGACGCACTTGTTGGTACTCCTAGGTGAAGGGGCTCAAGTGGATGCTTGATTCGGTCTGTTTGGAGATAGTGCTAACCTTGATGAAAGATAGGTGCATGGTTTGCATAGAACATACCAAATGCTTTGAATCAATCTGGACACACATGATGGAACTCCTAGATGACGTGTGTCATACAAAATCTTGCTTTGGTCTGTTTGGAGACACTGTTAGTTTCGGTGCAAGATAGGTGCAAGGTTTGCACATAATGCAGCATAGGCTAAGAAACCATTTTGGACGCACCCGATGGTACTCCTAGGTAAGAGGCTCAAGTGAAAGCTCGATTTGGTCTATTTGGACATAGTGCTAATCTTGATGCAAGATAGTTGCACGGTCTGCATGGAACGTACCATATGCTTAGAAATTAATTTGGACACACCCGATAGAACTCCTTGATGACGTGTGTCATATGGGAATCTCACTTTGGTGTGCTTAGAGATAGTATTAGTTTCGGTGCAAGATATGTGCACGGTTGGTACTCTTGGGTGAAGAGGCTCAAGTGGAAGCTTGGTTCGGTCAGTTTGGAGATAGTGCTAATCCTTATGCAAGGTAGGTGCATGGTTTGCATGGAACATACCATATGCTTGGAAATCAATTTGGATGCATCCGATGGAACTCCTTGACGACGTGTGTCATATGTAATCTTGCTTCGGTCCATTTGGAGACATTGTTAGTTTCGATGCAAGATAGGTGCACTGTTTGCACCTAATGCACCATAGTCTAAGAAACCATTTTGGACGCACTTGTTGGTACTCCTAGGTGAAGGGGCTCAAGTGGATGCTCGGTTCGGTCTGTTTGGAGATAGTGCTAATCTTGATGCAAGATAGGTGCACGGTTTGCATGAAACATACCATATGCTTGGAAATCAATTTGGATGCACCCGATGGAACTCCTTGACGACATGTGTCATATGGAATCTCACTTTGGTCTGTTTAGAAATAGTGTTAGTTTCGGTGCAAGATATGTGCATGGTTTGCGCCTAATGCACCATAGTCTAAGAAACCATTTTGGAAGCACCTGTTGGTACTTCGGTGAAGAGGCTCAAGTGGAAGCTCGGTTTGATCTGTTTGGAGATAGTGATAATCTTAATGCAAGATAGGTGCATGATTTGCAAGGAACATTCCATATGCTTAGAAATCAATTTGGACGCACCCAAATGCACTATAGTCTAAGAAACCATTTTGGACGCACTATTTGGTATTCTTGCGTGAAGAGGCTCATGTGGAAGCTTGGTTCGGTCAGTTTGGAGATAGTGCTAATCCTTATGCAAGGTAGGTGCATGGTTTGCATGGAACATACCATATGCTTGGAAATCAATTTTGATGCACCCAATGGAACTCCTTGACGACGTGTGTCATATGGAATCACTAAGCATGGTTTGTGCCTAATGCACCGTAGTCTAAGAAACCATTTTTGACGCACCAGTTTGTACTCCTAGAAGAAGAGGCTCAAGTGCCGGTTCAGTCTGTTTGGAGACAATGTTAGTTTCGGTGCAAGATAGGTGCATTGTTTGTGCCTAATGCACCATAGTCTAAGAAACCATTTTTGACGCACCTGTTTGTACTCCTAGATGAAGAGGCTCAATTGAAAGCTCAGTTCGGTCTGTTTGGAGATAGTGCTAATCTTGATGCAAGATAGGTGCACGGTTTGCATGGAACATACCATATGCTGGGAAATCAATTTGGATACACCCGATGGAACTCCTTGATGACGTGTGTCATATGAAATCTTGCTTCGGTCCATTTGGAGATATTGTTAGTTTTAGTGGAAGATAGGTGCACAGTTTGCACCTAATGCACCATAGTCTAAGAAACCATTTTTGATGCACTTGTTGGTATTCCTAGGTAAAGGGGCTCAAGTGGATGCTCGGTTCAGTCCTGTTGGAGATAGTGCTAATCTTAATGCAAGATAGGTGCACGGTTTGCATGGAACATACCAAATGCTTGGAAAACAATCTGGAAGCACATGATGGAACTCCTAGATGAAGTGTGTCATACGAAATCTTGCTTCGGTCTGTTTGGAGACAGTGTTAGTTTCGGTGCAGGATAGGTGCAAGGTTTGCACATAATGCAGCATAGGCTAAGAAACCATTTTGGACGCACCCGATGGTACTCCTAGGTAAAAGGCTCAAGTGAAAGCTCGGTTTGGTCTTTTTGGAGATAGTGCTAATCTTGATGCAAGATAGATGCACAGTCTGCATGGAACGTACCATATGCTTAGAAATTAATATGGACACACCCGATAGAAATCCTTGATGACGTATGTCATATGGAATCTCACTCTGGTGTGCTTAGAGACCGTATTAGTTTCGGTGCAAGGTATGTGCACGGTTTGCGCCTAATGCACCAAAGTCTAAGAAACCATTTTGGAAGCACCTGTTAGTACTCCTAGGTGAAGAGGCTCAAGTGGAGGCTCGGTTCGGTCTGTTTAGAGATAGTGCTAATCTTGATGCAAGATAGGTGCACGATTTGGATGGAACATACCATATGCTTAGAAATTAATTTGGACGCACCAGATGGAACTCCTAGATGACATGTGTCATATGGAATCTCACTTCGGTCCGTTTAGAGACAGCGTTAGTTTCGGTGCAAGATAGGTGCACGGTTTGGACCTAATGCACCATAGGATAAGAAACCATTTTGGACGCACCCGATGGTTCTCCTAGGTCAAGGGGCTCAAGTGAAAGCTCGGTTTGGTCTGTTTGGAGATAGTGCTAATCTGGATGCAAGATATATGCACGGTTTGCATGGAACATACGATATGCTCATAAATCAATTAGGACGCACCTGATAACTTCTTGATGATGTGTGTCATATGGAATCTTGCTTCAGTTCGTTTAGAGATAGTGTTAGTTTTGGTAGAAGATATGTGCACGGTTTACGCCTGATGCACCAAAGGCTAAGAGACCATTTTAGACACACCCGATGGTACTCGTAGTTGATGAGGCTCAAGTGGAGGCTCGATTTGGTCTGTTCGGATATAGTGCTAATCTTGATGCAAGATAGTTGCACAGTTTGCATCCAACGTACCATATGTTAAGAAATCAATTTGGACGCACCCATGGAACTCCTAGATGACGTATGTTTGGAGATAATGTTAGTTTTGGTGCAAGATAGGTGCATAGTTTGTGCCTAATGCACCATAGTCTAAGAAACCATTTTGGACGCACCTGTTTGTACTCCTAGATGAAGAGGCTCAAGTCGAAGCTGAGTTTGGTCTGTTTGGAGATAGTGCTAATCTTGATGCAAGATAGGTGCACGGTTTGCATGGAACATACCATATGCTTGGAAATCAATTTGGATGCACCCGATGGAACTCCTCGATGACGTGTGTCATATGGAATCTCGCTTTGGTCTATTTAGAAGCAGTGTTAGTTTCGGTGCAAGATATGTGCATGGTTTGCGCCTAATGCACCATAGTCTAAGAAACCATTTTGAAAGCACCTGTTGGTACTTTGGTGAAGAGGCTCAAGTGGAAGCTCGGTTTGATCTGTTTGGAGATAGTGATGCAAGATAGGTGCATGATTTGCAAGGAACATACCATATGCTTAGAAATCAATTCGGACGCACCCAATGGAACTACGAGATGACGTGTGTCATATGGAATCTTGCTTCAGTCCGTTTGTAGACATTGTAAGTTTTAGTGCATGATAGGTGCATAGTTTGTGCCTAATGCACCATAGTCTAAGAAACCATTTTGGACGCACTATTTGGTACTCTTGGGTGAAGAGGCTCAAGTGGAAGCTTGGGTCGGTCAGTTTGGAGATAGTGTTGATCCTTATGCAAGGTAGGTGCATGGTTTGCATGGAACATACCATATGCTTGCAAAACAATTTGGATCCACCCGATGGAACTCCTTGATGACGTGTGTCATATGGAATCTCACTTCGGTCCATTTGGAGACATCGTAAGTTTTGGTGCAAGATAGATGCACCGTTTGGACCTAATGCACCATAGTCTAAGAAACAATTTTGGACGCACGGGCTCAAGTGGATGCTTGATTCGGTCTGTTTGGAGATAGTGCTAACCTTGATGAAAGATAGGTGCATGGTTTGCATGGAACATACCAAATGCTTTGAATCAATCTGGACACACATGATGGAACTCCTAGATGACGTGTGTCATACAAAATCTTGCTTTGGTATGTTTGGAGACAGTGTTAGTTTCGGTGCAAGATAGGTGCAAGGTTTGTACATAATGCAGCATAGGCTAAGAAACCATTTTGGACGCACACGATGGTACTCCTAGGTAAGAGGCTCAAGTGAAAGCTCGATTTGGTCTATTTGGACATAGTGCTAATCTTGATGCAAGATAGTTGCACGGTCTGCATGGAACGTACCATATGCTTAGAAATTAATTTGGACACACCCGATAGAACTCCTTGATGACGTGTGTCATATGGGAATCTCACTTTGGTGTGCTTAGAGATAGTATTAGTTTCGGTGCAAGATATGTGCACGGTTGGTACTCTTGGGTGAAGAGGCTCAAGTGGAAGCTTGGTTCGGTCAGTTTGGAGATAGTGCTAATCCTTATGCAAGGTAGGTGCATGGTTTGCATGGAACATACCATATGCTTGGAAATCAATTTGGATGCATCCGATGGAACTCCTTGACGACGTGTGTCATATGTAATCTTGCTTCGGTCCATTTGGAGACATTGTTAGTTTCGATGCAAGATAGGTGCACTGTTTGCACCTAATGCACCATAGTCTAAGAAACCATTTTGGACGCACTTGTTGGTACTCCTAGGTGAAGGGGCTCAAGTGGATGCTCGGTTCGGTCTGTTTGGAGATAGTGCTAATCTTGATGCAAGATAGGTGCACGGTTTGCATGAAACATACCATATGCTTGGAAATCAATTTGTATGCACCCGATGGAACTCCTTGACGACATGTGTCATATGGAATCTCACTTTGGTCTGTTTAGAAATAGTGTTAGTTTCGGTGCAAGATATGTGCATGGTTTGCGCCTAATGCACCATAGTCTAAGAAACCATTTTGGAAGCACCTGTTGGTACTTCGGTGAAGAGGCTCAAGTGGAAGCTCGGTTTGATCTGTTTGGAGATAGTGATAATCTTAATGCAAGATAGGTGCATGATTTGCAAGGAACATTCCATATGCTTAGAAATCAATTTGGACGCACCCAAATGCACTATAGTCTAAGAAACCATTTTGGACGCACTATTTGGTATTCTTGCGTGAAGAGGCTCATGTGGAAGCTTGGTTCGGTCAGTTTGGAGATAGTGCTAATCCTTATGCAAGGTAGGTGCATGGTTTGCATGGAACATACCATATGCTTGGAAATCAATTTTGATGCACCCGATGGAACTCCTTGACGACGTGTGTCATATGGAATCACTAAGCATGGTTTGTGCCTAATGCACCGTAGTCTAAGAAACCATTTTTGACGCACCAGTTTGTACTCCTAGAAGAAGAGGCTCAAGTGCCGGTTCAGTCTGTTTGGAGACAATGTTAGTTTCGGTGCAAGATAGGTGCATTGTTTGTGCCTAATGCACCATAGTCTAAGAAACCATTTTTGACGCACCTGTTTGTACTCCTAGATGAAGAGGCTCAATTGAAAGCTCAGTTCGGTCTGTTTGGAGATAGTGCTAATCTTGATGCAAGATAGGTGCACGGTTTGCATGGAACATACCATATGCTGGGAAATCAATTTGGATACACCCGATGGAACTCCTTGATGACGTGTGTCATATGAAATCTTGCTTCGGTCCATTTGGAGATATTGTTAGTTTCAGTGGAAGATAGGTGCACAGTTTGCACCTAATGCACCATAGTCTAAGAAACCATTTTTGATGCACTTGTTGGTATTCCTAGGTAAAGGGGCTCAAGTGGATGCTCGGTTCAGTCCTGTTGGAGATAGTGCTAATCTTAATGCAAGATAGGTGCACGGTTTGCATGGAACATACCAAATGCTTGGAAAACATTCTGGAAGCACATGATGGAACTCCTAGATGAAGTGTGTCATACGAAATCTTGCTTCGGTCTGTTTGGAGACAGTGTTAGTTTCGGTGCAGGATAGGTGCAAGGTTTGCACATAATGCAGCATAGGCTAAGAAACCATTTTGGACGCACCCGATGGTACTCCTAGGTAAAAGGCTCAAGTGAAAGCTCGGTTTGGTCTTTTTGGAGATAGTGCTAATCTTGATGCAAGATAGATGCACAGTCTGCATGGAACGTACCATATGCTTAGAAATTAATATGGACACACCCGATAGAAATCCTTGATGACGTATGTCATATGGAATCTCAATCTGGTGTGCTTAGAGACCGTATTAGTTTCGGTGCAAGGTATGTGCACGGTTTGCGCCTAATGCACCAAAGTCTAAGAAACCATTTTGGAAGCACCTGTTAGTACTCCAAGATGAAGAGGCTCAATTGAAAGCTCAGTTCGGTCTGTTTGGAGATAGTGCTAATCTTGATGCAAGATAGGTGCACGGTTTGCATGGAACATACCATATGCTTGGAAATCAATTTGGATACACCCGATGGAACTCCTTGATGACGTGTGTCATATGGAATCTCGCTTCGGTCCATTTGGAGATATTGTTAGTTTTAGTGGAAGATAGGTGCACAGTTTGCACCTAATGCACCATAGTCTAAGAAACCATTTTTGATGCACTTGTTGGTATTCCTAGGTAAAGGGGCTCAAGTGGATGCTCGGTTCAGTCCTGTTGGAGATAGTGCTAATCTTAATGCAAGATAGGTGCACGGTTTGCATGGAACATACCAAATGCTTGGAAAACAATCTGGAAGCACATGATGGAACTCCTAGATGAAGTGTGTCATACGAAATCTTGCTTCGGTCTGTTTGGAGACAGTGTTAGTTTCGGTGCAGGATAGGTGCAAGGTTTACACATAATGCAGCATAGGCTAAGAAACCATTTTGGACGCACCCGATGGTACTCCTAGGTAAAAGGCTGAAGTGAAAGCTCGGTTTGGTCTTTTTGGAGATAGTGCTAATCTTGATGCAAGATAGATGCACAGTCTGCATGGAACGTACCATATGCTTAGAAATTAATATGGACACACCCGATAGAAATCCTTGATGACGTATGTCATATGGAATCTCACTCTGGTGTGCTTAGAGACCGTATTAGTTTCGGTGCAAGGTATGTGCACGGTTTGCGCCTAATGCACCAAAGTCTAAGAAACCATTTTGGAAGCACCTGTTAGTACTCCTAGGTGAAGAGGCTCAAGTGGAGGCTCGGTTCGGTCTGTTTAGAGATAGTGCTAATCTTGATGCAAGATAGGTGCACGATTTGGATGGAACATACCATATGCTTAGAAATTAATTTGGACACACCAGATGGAACTCCTAGATGACATGTGTCATATGGAATCTCACTTCGGTCCGTTTAGAGACCGTGTTAGTTTCGGTGCAAGATAGGTGCACGGTTTGGACCTAATGCACCATAGGATAAGAAACCATTTTGGACGCACCCGATGGTTCTCCTAGGTCAAGGGGCTCAAGTGAAAGCTCAGTTTGGTCTGTTTGGAGATAGTGCTAATCTGGATGCAAGATATATGCACGGTTTGCATGGAACATACGATATCAGAAATCAATTAGGACGCACCTGATAACTTCTTGATGATGTGTGTCATATGGAATCTTGCTTCAGTTCGTTTAGAGATAGTGTTAGTTTTGGTAGAAGATATGTGCACGGTTTACGCCTGATGCACCAAAGGCTAAGAGACCAAACCATTAAAATCCCATTGCCCATTGAGAGTTCTTATTTGCTAATCCAATTAGTTACTCCCAAACGGACAATTGGGCAAGTTCATGCCGCTAATGTGTCTGAAGTTAAAGATATCCCGGTAGTTCGAGATTTCCCGGATGTATTTCCTGAAGACTTACCAGGTCTGCCTCCGGACCGGGATGTACAATTCAGTATAGAATTGAAACCAGGAACGGCCCCAATATCTCGAAGGGCCTATAGAATGGCACCGAAAGAGCTGGCCGAATTAAAAACCCAATTACAAGAGTTGTTGCAGAAGGGTTTTATTCAGCCTAGTTCTTCTCCATGGGGTTGCCCAGCCTTGTTTGTGAAGAAGAAAGATCAAACATTAAGGCTGTGTGTCGACTATCGTCCTCTGAATGAGGTAACGATTAAAAATAAGTACCCATTGCCCCACATTGACTTACTGTTTGACCAGCTAGCTGGGGCCAAAGTGTTCTCAAAAATTGATTTGAGATCAGGGTACCATCAAATTAAGATTAGGCCGGAAGATGTGCCCAAGACTGCTTTCACAACCCGTTACGGGCTATATGAATACTTGGTGATGTCTTTTGGGTTGACCAACGCACCGGCCCATTTTATGTACCTGATGAACTCTGTCTTCATGCCAGAACTAGACAAATTTGTGGTCGTCTTCATCGATGACATCTTGATTTACTCCAAAACTAAGAAGGAACATGCTGAACACTTGAGAATCGTGCTGACCCGTCTCAGGGAACATCAGCTATATGCCAAGTTCAGCAAATGTGAGTTCTGGCTGGACAAAGTTCATTTCCTGGGTCATGTATTATCAGCGGAAGGAGTCGCTGTAGACCCAGGCAAGGTAGAAGATGTGTTGAATTGGAAACCCCCGACTACGGTACATGAGGTCCGTAGTTTTCTGGGCATGGCGGGATATTATCGTCGTTTTATCCCGGACTTTTCCAGAGTCGCCAAACCAATCACAACCTTGCTCAAAAGTCAAACAAAATTTGTTTGGTCACCCCAATGTGAGCAAGCCTTTCAGACTCTGAAAAGGTTGTTGACAACTGCACCTGTCTTAGCCCAGCCAGATATTGAAAAACCCTTTGATGTATATTGTGATGCATCAGGAATAGGGTTAGGCTGTGTGCTGATGCAGGAGGGTCGCGTAATTGCATATGCTTCCAGACAACTCAAACCTCATGAAGAGAATTACCCGACCCATGATCTCGAACTAGCCGCCGTGGTACATGCATTGAAGATCTGGCGTCATTATTTGTTGGGAAACACATGTCATCTATATACAGATCACAAAAGCTTGAAGTATATCTTTACTCAAGCCGAGCTTAATATGCGCCAGCGAAGGTGGCTAGAACTAATTAAAGATTACGACCTTGAGGTGCATTATCACCCTGGCAAGGCAAATGTAGTAGCGGATGCCCTCAGTCGTAAGGCTCACTGTAATTACTTAACAGTGAAGCCTAGGGATATAACTTTGTGCCAAGAACTAGAGAACTTGGGAATAGAAATGATTTCCCAAGGAAGCCTTTCCAATTTAAAGATTGATTTCAATCTCGAGGCTCAAATCATAAAGACACAAAAAGAAAACAAAGGCATGAGACATCTTAAAGAGAGGATTTCTAATAGAGCACTCACAGACTTTAAGGTGGATGATGCGGGAGTAATCTGGTTCAAGAACCGGTTAGTGGTTCCAAAGGTACCTGAGCTACGTCAGCAGATCCTGGATGAAGCTCATACCACGAGGTATTCCATTCATCCGGGAAGCAATAAGATGTATCAGGACCTGAAGCAAAGGTTTTGGTGGACAAAAATGAAGATAGAAATAGCTCGCTATGTGGCCCAGTGTGACACCTGTCGAAAGGTCAAAGCCATTCATCTCAAATCCGCTGGGGAATTGCAACCTTTGCCTATTCCCGCATGGAAATGGGATGACATAAGTATGGATTTCATAGTAGGATTGCCCAAAACGGCCAAGGGCTTTGATTCCATTTGGGTCATAGTAGATCGTCTCACCAAAACAGCACATTTTCTGCCGGTAAAGCTATTGTATCCTGCCTCCACCTATGCTAAGATTTATTTTGACCGTATTCTAAGTCTGCATGGAGTGCCAAAGACAATAGTGTCAGATAGAGGCACACAATTTGTCTCCCAATTCTGGAAATGTTTACATGAGTCCTTGGGCACTAAGCTTTTATACAGCACAGCCTACCACCCTCAAACCGGTGGGCAAACTGAAAGGGTAAATCAAACCCTAGAAGATCTATTAAGATCTTGTGCCCTGAATTTTCCAGATAAGTGGGATGACTGCTTGCCTCTAGCAGAATTTTCCTACAATAATAGCTATCAAGAGAGTATCAAAATGGCTCCCTTTGAGGCACTGTATGGTCGCCGATGTCGAACCCCGTTACACTGGTCAGAACCTGGAGAAAGATGGTTCTTCGGAGTTGATTTAGTGAAAGAGACTGAGAACAAAGTGAAACAAATCCAAAATAACTTGAAAGTTGCTCAGTCCCGACAGAAAAGTTACGCTGATAAAAAACGTCGACCATTAAAGTTCGCCAAAGGTGATCATGTGTATTTGAAAGTATCCCCAATGAAAGGAGTAAATCGTTTTGGTGTTAAAGGCAAGTTAGCGCCTCGTTACATTGGTCCATTCCCAATTATTGACCGATGTGGGCAAGTCGCTTACCGCCTTAAACTGCCCGAACGATTATCCGGGGTACATAATGTGTTCCATGTGTCTCAACTGAAAAAGTGTCTTCGGGTACCAGATCGAGTTCAAGATATTGAAGATGTAAAGCTTGAACCAGATCTAACTTATTCGGAATATCCTATCCGAGTACTGGATCAAAAAGCTAGAGTTACTCGAAGGACAACCACCAAATGGTATAAAGTACAATGGAGCCAGCACTCTGAAGAAGAAGCCACATGGGAATCTGAAGATTACTTGTTAGAGAATTTTCCTGAATTCTATGCTTCTCTTCAGGACAATATATGATAACCAGAGAATGTACTCTAGTGAAGAAAAAGAGTTACCAAAGCCATGTACTTAATGTACCTATATGCATATAGTGAAGTATTTTCCCCAACTCCTTGCCTTATGGAAAAGTTGAAGATGAAAGAGTTTTGACAAATTTCCTTTTCCATTACTTACCCTAAGGTTTTAAATCTCGGGGACGAGATTTCTTTAAGGGGGAAGGGCTGTAACATCTCTGATGTTACGGTTACTAAAAACGGATCATGTCATCATAAGCATTGTAAAGCATAATTGTTAAAGCACATTAGTATGCATCAACTTAAAATAAGTTTATTTTGATTGCTTGAGCTTAGGGAAGTAGAGTGTGCTTCTGTGATGTGTTGTTGCTTGTGTGGTTGCTAAAACCCTAGGGTGGAAGTTTTCCGATAGGCTAAAGGGGGAAGAACCCTGCTTTCTGGATCCTAGATTTGTCCCCTTTTTCATAAGTCAAAAACTAAGCAAAATTTGAGGTTGAGTTCAAAAGCAAAGTTGTAGATCTTGGCAAGATGTACAACTTTGGTGTTTTGAGTTTTTGAAGTTTCAATACAAAATTCAAAGTAATTTTGAAAATACAGATTTCCAGAAAGTGTCCCCTTTTCCAACTTAAATTCCCAATTCAAAATCCATTTGGAATTTTGAAAAGTGGTCAACATGAAAGTTGTAGAACACAAAAAGTTGAGCAACTTTCATGTTGGGAGTTTTTCAAGTTGTTATACAAAATCAAAAGTAATTTTGGAAATTCTGTTTTGCCCCAATTCAAAAAATTTGGAATTTCTTTGATTTGAGTTTGATTTTCAAACTGTTTGGCCAAATTCACCCTGTTACACTCAAAATCAGCTCTGGTCACTAAAACATGTTTTGTAGCTTATAAAATTTGGAACAACTTTTGTTTTCACACAAATTTGACTTCAGTTCAAATTTCGTTTGAATTTCACAAAATCCAGAAAAGAGGGGATAAGGGTTGCTACAGTGATCCGATAGGGATCACCGGCTCCCTGCCCAGCGCAGCTGCCGCGCGAGCAGCGCCGCGCGCATGCGTGGGTGCACGCAGCTGCTTGCTGCCAGGGTCGCCAGGCGACGTGGATGCCCCGGACTTGCCTTCCCCTCCACTTGAGCACCGACGTGGACAACGCCGTCCGTTTTCACCGTCCTCGGCCGAAGAAGCTCGACATTTCCCCCTCTCTGAAATCCACCGCGCTCCGTTCCTTTCGCGCCAAATTGAGCACGCTGCCGTATTCGCCACCTTCTTGCGAACCCAGAGCACCCCCAAGCTCACGCCCTAACCCCCTCAAACGCCAGAGCTTCCCCCCTCTTCTCCAACTCCGGCCGAGACCGCCGCCGCGGAGTTCTTTCCGTGGCCACGGTGTTCCAGTGAGTATCACACCCCGCTGGCGACTGTTTCACGTTCCTTCCGTGCCCCAGTTGCTCATGCGCTCGCTATTTCTCACTGGACGCCAACAGGATCGCCGGAGCAACCTCGCCGGAGTCGGAGCATCAGCCCGACCGCACGGCCACCGTTGCCAAGCCTCTCTACTGCTTCTTCCGCCGTGGTGATGTGAGCACCATGATCCCCACTCCTTCCCGGACCTCCCGGACCTACTGGTTCACGCTCTACCGAACCGTCGTGCCCGGTCCTCGGCGACCGACGCGGCCGTCCGCCATTTGCGTGGTTGAGATGGAGAGAGAGCGGGAGAGCGTCCGTGAGTGGTAGCTTTGGAGTCGCAGGATTGGCGCGGTGCTGGTGCGCACGCGCGCGGGGGCCGTGGAACCCGCTAGCGGTCGCCGGAGTGGCGGCAGCACCGCCGTGAGCGAGGGAGACGAAACTGACGAGCGGGACCCGCTCGTCAGTGATCGTGCGGAGAGGAGAGCGCGCGCGCGACGCCCGCATGGGCCGAGCCAGTGGGCCGCCTGCGCAGCGCGGTTGTGGGCCGCAGCGCGCGCAGTCCGCGCGGGAGATCGCTCCCAGGCCGACTTGGGCCGTGCCCCAGTGGGCCGCCTGCGCAGCAGTGTTGCTTTTCTTTTTCCTTTTTGATTAAAATTGATTGATGTTTGAAATTATGTGATTAATTGTGTGCTAATCCAAAAATGATGAAAGTTTTTGTATAGGTTCCATAAGGTGGGTAGAACACAAGAAAAATAGTGGATTCTGTTTTCTGGTAGTTTGCATGTCTGAAAAAAATTTGCTCTTTTAATTAATGAATAAAACTTCTAGGAATTTTAATAATTTATTTGTATGTCCAAAAATCACCAAAAATTGTGGGGAGCCTCTGAATATTATTCCCTGGCTCCACACAAAATTTGGTGGCATTTGGATGATGTTTGTTCAAAATATTAATAAACCCTTAGTTAACACTTAAATAATAATTCCAAAATAATTAGGTAATGATTAGTTAAATTCTCAAAATTAGGGTTTGAGTGATTTTGGGATTATGTGATGACCTGAGGTCATTGACCTTAATGACCTTTGGCATTTAATTATTGTTTGGCCTTAATGCTTAATTATTGTCATTAGTAATTAATTAAGAATTAATTAAGGTAAATAGGATTAATAATTAGTTAATTTAAGATCATTATAAATTAAGTAAAGTCTTAGTTTACAGATGCAACCTCTTGGGTAAAAGTATTAAGTTATTAAACAACTTTATTTAGTGACAATTCTGTATTGCATTAAAAAGGCAAATCGTACTTAATTCGGTCCATCTTGCATAATTGCCATACGCTTATCATAAGCATTCATCATTTTGCGTATAGCGTCCGTGACCGAAGGAGCGCCTGTTGAACCGAACCCCGAGGTCGGTGCTCCGTTCGAGGAAGTCGGATCCGAGACTTGGGAAGTCTCCGAGGGTCCCTCTCTGCCCTGCAACCAAGGCAAGCCCCGGATGCATTAACCCCTCCTTGGATGTTTTAAATCTTTTATCACTTATGAATTGAAAATGCTGCATTAGGTAGTTGAGAATTGGGTTAACCTACTTGCTGCATTTACTACTTTGATATCTGTATCCTGCCCTTGACACCTGTTTTATTTTAAAACTGCGTAGCGATGCTTAGCCCTGCTACTAGATAGGTTTTTAAACAAAAAAGTTTGAAGGGTTGTTGTGGGATACACTTATGATCAGTGATGTTTTAAGTTGAGACCGGTCGGTGGACTTGCTTTAAGAATGGAGTCTTAAAGTAGTGTCTCCAACTGTGTCGGTTAAGGACCGTTCCGTTGATGGCCTGCTGGGTTGAGAATTTATAGTACTAGCCACTTGCCCTCGGTAAGCCCGGTCTTGTGATCCCTCGACGCGAACAGCTACTCGCGCACTGGGAGTGGAAAGATGGCGAGAGTAGTGTGTACCCACCTTACGGATCTGAGATGACCGGAAAACATCTAGATCGGCTGTAGGATGGTGGAGTACTGTGCTCTCGGGTGCCGCGAACCTGGTCAAATTTGGGGAGAGCTTGATTCGGGTTGATATATGCAAGATTTGGTTCTACATATGTCGGGTGGTTAGGAACTCCAGCTGGATTGTTAAGCGATTCGAATCGTCGTTGCTCCCCGATTGGGAGACTCAATTCCTTCGACCCTCATCGTAGTTAAATATGCAACTAAGTGATAAAATAAGAAAAGGGAAAATGTCTCATGAGGTTCGGATCCCAATTCCCGGACTCATAGCGACATGAAGCTATGGCCATCAATAAATAATACTTAATGATAGGACTAGGAACTCACGGATTCGTCTGTGGGGAACAACTAGTTAGACCATCCTCGAATTCTTCTGCCTCTGCGAGGGAGGAATTCAGGGTAAAACTTGAAAATAAGGATGCACTGCTAGTAAGCTTTTCCGCAAAACACTTTGGCTCCTTGCTCAGCCACCCCTTGTCTACCCTAAGCCTGCATCCCTAAATTCTCCTCTTTTCCCCGGCGGATAAGTCTTGTTGAGTACTCCCGTACTCAGGGTTTCAATACCCCTGTTGCAGGTGAAGCACAGGAGCCGACTTGTTTCGGACCCTGTTGTGTGACCGTCGTCGAGGTTGACGACGAAGAAGAGTGAGCGTGACCCATGGGCAGGGTCTGTAATTTTGTTCTGTCTATACTAAAGTTTCAGTTGCTCCGCTGGACCAGGCTTGTAATAACACTCTACTATTTGGAAGAACTACTTTTGTAAATTAAGTTATGTAATACTTCCGCTGTTTCACTCTGAAATATTATTTTGGGTCTTGTGTTGTTGAGTTACTGCTTTATCTTCGCAACGAATGATCCTGGTGATAAGGTGGCCACTTGCTATCCTGTAAGGGCGAGAAGAAACAGTTCTCGTTGTTTGACCATTATCAGTGGTCAGGACGAGCCAGCTTGGTACGCCACAGGTAGCAGTGGAATGAGCACACAGTAAGGCTCATCGGACTTCTAAAGTGGGAGGACTCCCGGCATCACCGTCAGAGGTCCTTGGGACAATGGCAGGTGTCGGTGGGCCCAAACACTTAAGGGGTTCTGCCACAGCTGGTATCAGAGCTCGTAGTTGATGAGGCTCAAGTGGAGGCTCGATTTGGTCTGTTCGGATATAGTGCTAATCTTGATGCAAGATAGTTGCACAGTTTGCATCCAACGTACCATATGTTAAGAAATCAATTTGGACGCACCCATGGAACTCCTAGATGACGTATGTTTGGAGATAATGTTAGTTTTGGTGCAAGATAGGTGCATAGTTTGTGCCTAATGCACCATAGTCTAAGAAACCATTTTGGACGCACCTGTTTGTACTCCTAGATGAAGAGGCTCAAGTCGAAGCTGAGTTTGGTCTGTTTGGAGATAGTGCTAATCTTGATGCAAGATAGGTGCACGGTTTGCATGGAACATACCATATGCTTGGAAATCAATTTGGATGCACCCGATGGAACTCCTCGATGACGTGTGTCATATGGAATCTCGCTTTGGTCTATTTAGAAGCAGTGTTAGTTTCGGTGCAAGATATGTGCATGGTTTGCGCCTAATGCACCATAGTCTAAGAAACCATTTTGAAAGCACCTGTTGGTACTTTGGTGAAGAGGCTCAAGTGGAAGCTCGGTTTGATCTGTTTGGAGATAGTGATGCAAGATAGGTGCATGATTTGCAAGGAACATACCATATGCTTAGAAATCAATTCGGACGCACCCAATGGAACTACGAGATGACGTGTGTCATATGGAATCTTGCTTCAGTCCGTTTGTAGACATTGTAAGTTTTAGTGCATGATAGGTGCATAGTTTGTGCCTAATGCACCATAGTCTAAGAAACCATTTTGGACGCACTATTTGGTACTCTTGGGTGAAGAGGCTCAAGTGGAAGCTTGGGTCGGTCAGTTTGGAGATAGTGTTGATCCTTATGCAAGGTAGGTGCATGGTTTGCATGGAACATACCATATGCTTGGAAAACAATTTGGATCCACCCGATGGAACTCCTTGATGACGTGTGTCATATGGAATCTCACTTCGGTCCATTTGGAGACATCGTAAGTTTTGGTGCAAGATAGATGCACCGTTTGGACCTAATGCACCATAGTCTAAGAAACAATTTTGGACGCACTTGTTGGTACTCCTAGGTGAAGGGGCTCAAGTGGATGCTTGATTCGGTCTGTTTGGAGATAGTGCTAACCTTGATGAAAGATAGGTGCATGGTTTGCATAGAACATACCAAATGCTTTGAATCAATCTGGACACACATGATGGAACTCCTAGATGACGTGTGTCATACAAAATCTTGCTTTGGTCTGTTTGGAGACACTGTTAGTTTCGGTGCAAGATAGGTGCAAGGTTTGCACATAATGCAGCATAGGCTAAGAAACCATTTTGGACGCACCCGATGGTACTCCTAGGTAAGAGGCTCAAGTGAAAGCTCGATTTGGTCTATTTGGACATAGTGCTAATCTTGATGCAAGATAGTTGCTCGGTCTGCATGGAACGTACCATATGCTTAGAAATTAATTTGGACACACCCGATAGAACTCCTTGATGACGTGTGTCATATGGGAATCTCACTTTGGTGTGCTTAGAGATAGTATTAGTTTCGGTGCAAGATATGTGCACGGTTGGTACTCTTGGGTGAAGAGGCTCAAGTGGAAGCTTGGTTCGGTCAGTTTGAAGATAGTGCTAATCCTTATGCAAGGTAGGTGCATGGTTTGCATGGAACATACCATATGCTTGGAAATCAATTTTGATGCACCCGATGGAACTCCTTGACGACGTGTGTCATATGGAATCACGCTTTGGTCCATTTGGAGACATTGTTAGTTTCGGTGCAAGATAGGTGCACAGTTTGCACCTAATGCACTATAGCCTAAGAAACCATTTTGGACACACTTGTTGGTGCTCCTAGGTGAAGGGCCTCAAGTGGATGCTCGGTTCGGTCTGTGTGGAGATAGTGCTAATCTTGATACAAGATAGGTGCACGGTTTGCATGGAACATACCAAATGCTTGGAAATCAATCTGGACGCACATGCTGGAACTCCTAGATGACGTGTGTCATACAAAATCTTGATTTGGTCTGTTTGGAGATAGTGTTAGTTTCGGTGCAAGATAGGTGCAAGGTTTGCACAATAATGCAGCATAGGCTAAGAAACCATTTTGGACGCACCCGATGGTACTCCTAGGTAAAAGGCTCAAGTGAAAGCTCAATTTGGTCTATTTGGAGATAGTGCTAATCTTGATGCAAGATAGATGCACGGTATACATCGAACGTTCCATATGCTTAAAAATTAATTTGGACACACCCGATAGAACTCCTTGATGACATGTGTCATATGGAATCTCGCTTTGGTGTGCTTAGAGATAGTATTAGTTTCGGTGCAAGATATGTGCACGGTTTGCGCCTAATGCACCAAAGTATAAGAAACCATTTTGGAAGCACCTGTTGGTACTCCTAGGTGAAGAGGCTCAAGTGGAGGCTCGGTTCGGTTTGTTTAGAGATACTGCTAGTCTTGATGCAAGATAGGTGCACGATTTTCATGGAACATACCATATGCTTGGAAATCAATTTGGATGCACCCGATAGAACAATTTGATGACGTGTGTCATTTGGAATCTCGCTTCGGTCCTTTTGGAGACATTGTTAGTTTCGGTGCAAGATAGGTGCACACTTTGCACCTAATGCACCATAGTCTAAGAAACTATTTTGGATGCACTTGTTGGTACTCCTAGGTGAAGGGGCTCAAGTGGATGCTCGGTTCGGTCTGTATGGAGATAGTGGTAATCTTGATGCAAGATAGATGCATGGTTTGCATGGAACATACGATATGCTTAGAAATCAATTAGGACGCACCTGATATAACTCCTTGATGATTTGTGTCATATGGAATTTTGCTTCGGTTCGCTTAGAGATAGTGTTAGTTTTGGTAGAAGATATGTGCACGGTTTACGCCTAATACACCATAGGATAAGAAACCATTTTAGACGGACCCTATGGTACTCGTAGTTGAAGAGGCTCAAGTGGAGGCTTGATTTGGTCTGTTTGGATATAGTGCTAATCTTGATGCAAGATAGTTGCACAGTTTGCATGCAACGTACCATATGTTAAGAATCAATTTGGACGCACCCAACGGAACTCCTAGATGACGTGTGTCATATGGAATCTTGCTTCGGTTTGTTTGGAGACAATGTTAGTTTTGGTGCAAGATAGGTGCATAGTTTGTGCCTAATGCACCATAGACTAAGAAACCATTTTTGACACACCTGTTTGTACTCCTAGATGAAGAGGCTCAAGTGGAAGCTCGGTTTGGTCTGTTTGGAGATAGTGCTAATCTTGATGTAAGATAGGTGCACGGTTTGCATAGAACATACCATATGCATGGAAATCAATTTGGATGCACCTGATGGAACTCCTTGATGACGTGTGTCATATGGAATCTCACTTTGGTCTGTTTAGAAATAGTGTTAGTTTTGGTGTAAGATATGTGCATGGTTTGTGCCTAATGCACTGTCTAAGAAACCATTTTTGAACCACCTGTTGGTACTTTGGTGAAGAGGCTCAAGTGGAAGCTTGGTTTGATATATTTGGAGATAGTGCTAATCTTGATGCAAGATAGGTGCATGATTTGTAAGGAACATACCATATGCTTAGAAATCAATTTGGACGCACCCAATGGAACTCCTAGATGACGTGTGTCATATGAAATCTTGCTTCGGTCCGTTTGTAGACATTGTAAGTTTTAGTGTAAGATAGGTGCACAGTTTGCGCCTAATGCACCATAGTCTAAGAAACCATTTTGGATGCACTATTTGGTACTTTTGGGTGAAGAGACTCAAGTGGAAGCTTGGTTCGGTCAGTTTGGAGATAGTGCTAATCCTTATGCAAGGTAGGTGCATGGTTTGCATGGAACATACCATATGCTTGGAAATCAATTTGGATGCACCCGATGGAACTCCTTGACGACGTGTGTCATATGGAATCTCGACTTGGTCCATTTGGAGACATTGTTAGTTTCAGTGCAAGATAGGTGCACAGTTGCACCTAATGCACCATAGTCTAAGAAACCATTTTGGACGCACTTGTTGGTACTCCTAGGTGAAGGGGCTCAAGTGGATGCTCGGTTCGGTCTGTTTGGAGATAGTGCTAATCTTGATTGAAGATAGGTGCACGGTTTGCATGGAATATACAAAATGCTTGGAAATCAATCTGGACGCACATGATGGAACTCCTAGATGACGTGTGTCATACAAAATCTTGCTTTGGTCTGTTTGGAGACGGTGTTAGTTTCGGTGCAAGAATGGTGCACAGTTTGCACCTAATGCACCAAAGGATAAGAAACCATTTTGGACACACGCGATGGTCCTCCTAGGTCAAGGGGCTCAAGTGAAAGCTCGGTTTGGTCTGTTTGGAGATAGTGCTCATCTTGATGCAAGATAGATGCCCGGTTTGCATGGAACATACGATATGCTCAGAAATCAATTAGGACGCACCTGATATAACTCCTTGATGATGTGTGTCATATGGAATCTTGATTCGTTTCGTTTAGTGACAGTGTTAGTTTTGGTAGAAGATATGTGCACGGTTTACGCCTAATGCACCATAGGCTAAGAAATTATTTTAGACACACCCGATGGTACTCGTAGTTGAAGAGGCTCAAGTGGAGGCTCGATTTAGTCTGTTCGGACATAGTGCTAATCTTGATGCAAGATAGTTGCGCAGTTTGCATCCAGCATACCATATGTTAAGAAATCAATTTAGACGCACCCAATGGAACTCCTAGATGACGTGTGTCGTATGGAATCTCGCTTCGGTCTGTTTGGAGACAATGTTAGTTTCAGTGCAAGATAGGTGCATAGTTTGTGCCTAATGCACCATAGTCTAAGAAACCATTTTTGACACACCTGTTTGTACTCCTAGATGAAGAGGCTCAAGTGGAAGCTCGGTTCGGTCTGTTTGGAGATAGTGCTAATCTTGATGCAAGATAGGTGCACGGTTTCCATGGAACATACCATATGCTTGGAAATCAATTTGGATGCACCCGATGGAACTCCTTGATGATGTGTGTCATATGAAATCTCGCTTTGGTCTGTTTAGAAACAGTGTTAGTTTCGGTGCAAGATATGTGCATGGTTTGCACCTAATGCACCATAGTCTAAGAAACCATTTTGAAAGCTCCTATTGGTACTTCGGTGAAGAGGCTCAAGTGGAAGCGTGGTTTGATCTATTTGGAGATAGTGCTAATCTGATGCAAGATAGGTGCATGATTTGCAAAGAACATACCATATGCTTAGAAATCAATTTGGACGCACCCAATGGAACTCCTTGATGACGTGTGTCATATGAAATCTTGCTTCGGTCCGTTTGTAGACATATTAAGTTTTAGTGCAAGATGGGTGCACAGTTTCCGCCTAATGCACCATAGTCTAAGAAACCATTTTGGACGCACTATTTGGTACTCCTGGGTGAAGAGTCTCAAGTGGAAGGTTGGTTCGGTCAGTTTGGAGATAGTGCTAATCCTTCTGCAAGGTAGGTGCATTGTTTGCATGGAACATACCTTATGCATGGAAATCAATTTGGATGCACCCGATGGAACTCCTTGATGACGTGTGTCATATGGAATCTCGCTTCGGTCTATTTGGAGACATTGTTAGTTTCGGTGCAAGATAGGTGCACAGTTTGCAGCTAATGCACCATAGTCTAAGAAACCATTTTGGACGCACTTGTCGGTACTCCTAGGTGAAGGGGCTCAAGTGGATGCTCGGTTCGGTCTGTTCGGAGATAGTGCTAATCTTGATGCAAGATAGGTGCACGGTTTGCATGGAACATACCAAATGCTTGGAAATCAATCTGGACGCACATGATGGAACTCCTAGATGACGTGTGTCATACAAAATCTTGCTTTGGTCTATTTGGAGACCGTTAGTTTCGGTGCAAGATAGGTGCAAGGTTTGCACATAATGCAGCATAGGCTAAGAAACCATTTTGGACGCACCCGATGGTACTCCTAGGTAAAAGGCTCAAGTGAAAGCTCTGTTTGGTTTATTTGGAGATAGTGCTAATCTTGATGCAAGATAGATGCACGGTCTGCATGGAACGTACCATATGCTTAGAAATTAATTTGGACACACCCGATAGAACTCCTTTATGACGTGTGTCATATGGAATCTCGCTTTTGTGTGCTTAGAGATAGTATTAGTTTCGGTGCAAGATATGTGCACAATTTGAGCGTAATGCACCAAAGTCTAAGAAACCATTTTGGAAGCACCTGTTGGTACTCCTAGGTGAAGAGGCTCAAGTGGAGGCTCGGTTCGGTCTGTTTAGAGATAGTGCTAATCTTGATGCAAGATAGGTGCACGATTTGCATGGAACATACCATATGCTCAGAAATCAATTTGGACGCACCAGATGGAACTTCTAGATGACATATGTCATATGGAATCTCACTTTGGTCTGTTTGGAGACAGTGTTAGTTTCGGTGCAAGATAGGTGCACAGTTTGCACCTAATGCACCATAGGATAAGAAACCATTTTGGACAAACCCGATGGTCCTCCTAGGTCAAGGGGCTCAAGTGAAAGCTCGGTTTGGTCTGTTTGGTGATAGTGCTAATGTTGATGCAAGATAGATGCACGTTTTGCATGGAACATACGATATGCTCTGAAATCAATTAGGAGGCACCTAATATAACTCCTTGATGATGTGTGTCATATGGAATCTTACTTCGGTTCGTTTAGAGACAGTGTTAGTTTTGGTAGAAGATATGTGCATGGTTTACGCCTAATTTACCATAGGCTAAGAAACCATTTTAGACGCACCCGATGGTACTCGTAGTTGAAGAGGCTCAAGTGGAGGCTCGATTTGGTCTGTTCGAGTGCTAATCTTGATGCAAGATAGTGGCACAGTTTGCATGGAATGTACCATATGTTATGAAATCAATTTGAACACACCCAATGGAACTCCTAGAAGACGTGTGTCATATATGGAATCTCGCTTCGGTCTGTTTGGAGACAATGTTAGTTTCGATGCAAGATAGGTGCATAGTTTGTGCCAAATGCACCATAGTCTAGGAAACCATTTTTGACGCACCTGTTTGTACTCCTAGATGAAGAGGCTCAAGTGGAAGCTCAGTTCCGTCTGTTTGGAGATAGTGCTAATCTTGATGCAAGATAGGTGCACGGTTTGCATGGAACTTACCATATGCTTGGAAATCAATTTCGATGCACCCGATGGAACTCCTTGATGACGTGTGTCATATGGAATCTCGCTTTGGTCTGATTTTAAACAATGTTAGTTTTAGTGTAAGATAGGTGCACAGTTTGCACCTAATGCACCATAGTCTAAGAAACCATTTTGGACGCACTTGTTGGTACTCCTAGGTGAAGGGGCCCAAGTGGATGCTCGGTTCGGTCTGTTTGCAGATAGCGCTAATCTTGATGCAAGATAGTAGCACGGTTTGCATGGAACATACCAAATGCTTTGAAATCAATCTGGACGCACATGATGGAACTCCTAGATGACGTGTGCATACGAGATCTTGCTTCGGTCTATTTGGAGACAGTGTTAGTTTTGGTGCAAGATAGGTACAAGGTTTGCACATAATGCATCATAGGCTAAGAAACCATTTTGGACGCACCCGATGGTACTCCTAGGTAAAAGGCTCAAGTGAAAGCTCAGTTTGGTCTATTTGGAGATAGTGCTAATCTTGATGCAAGGTAGATGCACGGTCTGCTTGGAACGTACCATATGCTTAGAAATTAATTTTGACACACCCGATAGAACTCCTTGATGACGTGTGTCATATGGAATCTTGCTTTGGTGTGCTTAGAGACACTATTAGTTTTGGTGCAAGATATGTGCACGGTTTGCGCCTAATGCACCAAAGTCTAAGAAACCATTTTGAAAGCACCTGTTGGTACTCCTAGGTGAAGAGGCTCAAGTGGAGGCTCGGCTCGGTCTGTTTAGAGATATGGTGTATTAGGCACAAACCGCGCACCTATCTTGCACCGAAATTAACACTATCTCCAAACAGACCAAAGCAAGATATCAGATGACACACATCATCTAGGAGCTCTATTGCGTGCGTCTATATTGACGTTTAAGCATATGGTATGTTCCATGCAAACTGTGCACCTATCTTACATGAAGATTAGCACTATCTCCAAACAAATTGTACGGAGCTTTCACTCGAGTCTCTTCACCTAGAAGTACCATTAGGTGCTTTCACAACTGTTTCTAAGCCTATGGTGCATTAGGCGCACACCGTGCACCTATCTTGTACCAAAACTAACACTATCTACAAATGGACTGAAGTGAGATTCCATATGACACACATCACCTAGGAGTTCTATCGGGTGCGTACAAACTAATTTCTGAGCATATGGTACGTTCCATGCAAACCATGCACCTATCTTGCGTCAAGATTTGTAGTATCTCCAAACAGACCGAACCAAGCTTCCACTTGAGCCTACCAAGCTTCCACTTGAGCCACTTCACTTAGGAGTACCAACAGGTGCGTCCAAAATGGTTTCTTAGGCTATGGTGCATTAGGCACAAACCATACACCTATCTTGCACCAAAACTAACACTATCTCCAAATGGACCGAAGTGAGATTCCATATGACACACCTAGGAGTTCTATCGGGTGTGTCCAAAATTGATTTCAAAGCATATGGTACATCCATGCAAACCGTGCACCTATCTTGCATCAAGACTAGCACTATCTCCAAACAGACTGAGCCGAGCATCCACTTGAGACCCTTCACCTAGGAGTACCAACAAGTGCGTCCAAAATGGTTTCTTAGACTATGGTGCATTAGGTGCAAACTGTGCACCTATCTTGCACCGAAATTAACAATGTCTCCAAATGAACCGAAGCGAGATTCCATATGACACACGTCATCAAGGAGTTCCATCGGGTGCATCCAAATTGATTTCCAAGCATATGGTATGTTCCATGCAAACCATGCACCTACCTGGCATAAGAATTAGCACTATCTCCAAAATGACTGAACCAAGCTTCCATTTGAGCCTCTTCACCCAAGAGTACCAAATAGTGCGTCCAAAATGGTTTCTTAGACTATGGTGCATTAGGCGCAAATTGTGCACCTATCTTGCACTAAAACTTACAATGTCTACGAACGAACCGAAGCAAGATTCTATATGACACACATCATCTAAGAGTTCCATTAGGTGCGTCCAAATTGATTTATAAGCATATGGTATTTTCCTTGCAAATCATGCACCTATCTTGCATCAAGATTAGCAATATCTCCAAACAGATCAAACTGAGCTTCCACTTGAGCCTCTTCACCGAAGTACCAACATGTGCTTCCAAAATGGTTTCTTAGACTATGGTGCATTAGGCGCAAACCATGCACATATCTTGTACTGAAACTAACACTATTTCTAAACAGACCAAAGTGAGATTCCATATGACACATGTCATCAAGGAGTTCTATCGGTGCATCCAAATTGATTTCCAAGCATATGGTATGTTCCATGCAAACCGTGCTCCTATCTTGCATCTAGATTAGCACTATCTCCAAAGAGACCGTACCGAGCATCCACTTGAGCCCCTTCACCTAGGAGTACCAACAAGTGTGTCCAACATGGTTTCCAAGCATATGGTATGACATCTAGGAGTTCCATGCACCTATTTTGCATCAAGATTAGCATTATCTCCAAACAGACCGAACCCAAGCTTCTAGTTGAACCTCCTCACCTAGGAGTATCAACAGTTGCGTCCAAAATGGTTTCTTAGGCTATGATGCATTAGGCACAAAATGTGCACCTATCTCGCACCAAAACTAACACTGTCTCCTAACGGACCGAAGTGAGATTCCATATCACACACGTCATCTTGGAGTTCCATCGGGTGCATCCAAATTGATTTTCGAGCATATGGTACGTTCCATGCAAACTGTGCACCTATCTTGCATCAAGATTAGCACAATGTCCAAATAGATCGAACCGATCTTCCACTTGAGCCTCATCACCTAGGAGTACCAACAAGTGCGTCCAAAATGGTAGTTTAGACTATGGTGCATTAGGCGCAAAGTGTGCACATATCTTGGACAGAAACTAACACTGACTCCAAGCGGATCGAAGCGAAATTCCATATGTCACATGTCATCTAGTAGTTCCATCGGGTGCGTCCAAGTTGATTTCTGAGCATATGGTACGTTCCATGCAAACTGTGCAAGTATCTTGCATCAAGATTTGCATTATCTCCAAATAGACCGGACCGAGCTTCCACTTGAGCGTCTTCACCTAGGAGTACCAAGAGGTGCGTCCAAAATGGTTTCTTAGATTATGGTGCATTAGACGCAAACTGTGTACCTATCTTGCACTAAAACTAACATTGTCTCCAAATAGACCAAAGCGAGATTCCATATGACACACGTCATCTAGTAGTTCCATCGGGTGCGTCGAAATTGATTTATGAGCATATGGTTTGTTCCATGCAAATCGTGCACCTATCTTGCATCAAGATTAGCACTATCTCCAAACTGACCAAACCGAGCTTCCACTTGAGCCTCTTCAGCTAGGAGTACAATCGGGTGCGTCCAAATTAGTTTCTTAGGCTATGGTGCATTAGGCATAAATCGTACACTTACCTTGCACTGAAACTAACACTGTCTCCAAACGAACGAAGCGAGATTCCATATAACACACATCACTAGGAGTTCCATCAGGTGCATCCAAATTGATTTTCAAGCATATGGTAGGTCCCATGCAAACTGTGCACCTATCTTGCATTAAGATTAGGACTATCTCCAAACAGACCGAACCAAGCTTCCACTTGAGCCTCTTCAGCTAGGAGTTCCATCGGGTGCGTCCAAATTGAATTCTGAGCATATGATATGTTCCATGCAAACAGCGCAATCTTGCATCAAGATTAGCACTATCTCCAAACAGACCGAACCAAGCTTCCACTTGAGCCTCTTTAGCTAGGAGTTTCATCGGGTGCGTCCAAATTGAATTCTAAGCATATGATACGTTCCATGCAAACCGTGCAACTATCTTGCATCAAGATTCGCCCTATCTCCAAATAAACCGAACCGAGCTTCCTCTTAAGCCTCTTCAGGTTGGAGTACCATCAAGTGCGTCCAAAATGGTTTATTAGAGTATGGTGCATCAGGCACAAACCGTGCACCTATCTTGCACCGAAACTAACACTATTTCCAAACAGACCAAAGCGATATTAGATGACACACACAACCTATGAGTTCTATCGGGTGCGTGCAAATTGATTTTCAAGCATATGGTATGTTCCAAACAAACCTTGCACCTATCTTACAAGAAGATTAGGACTATCTCCAAACAGATCTTACCGAGCTTTCACTTGAGCCTCTTCACCTAGGAGTACCATCAGGTGCTTCCACAACTGTTTCTAAGCCTATGGTGCATTAGGCACACACCGTGCACCTATCTTACACCGAAACTAACACTATCTCCAAACGGATCAAAGTGGGATTCCATATGACACAGGTCATCTAGGAGTTCTATCGGGTGCGTCCAAATTGATTTCCGAGCATATGGTACGTACGTCCATGCAAACAGTGCACCTATCTTGCATCAAAATTAGCACTATCTCCAAACAGACCAAACCGAGCTTCCACTTGAGCCTCTTCAGCTAGGAGTACAATCGGGTGCGTCAAAATTAGTTTCTTAGGCTATGGTGCATTAGGCATAAACCGTACACCTATCTTGCACTGAAACTAACACTGTCTCCAGACGGACGAAGCAAGATTCCATATAACACACGTCACTAGGAGTTCCATCAGGTGCATCCAAATCGATTTTCAAGCATATGGTATGTCTCATGCAAACCGTGCACCTATCTTGCATCAAGATTAGTACTATCTCCAAATAGACCGAACCAAGCTTCCACTTGAGCCTCTTCAGCTTAGAGTTCCATCAGGTGCGTCCAAATTGATTTCCAAGCATATGGTATGTTCCATGCAAACCGTGCAACTATATTGCATCAAGATTAGCACTATCTCCAAATAGACCGAACCGAGCTTCCTTTTGAGCCTCTTCAGCTAGGAGTACCATCGGGTGCGTCCAATATGGTTTCTTAGTGTATGGTGCATTAGGCACAAACCGTGCACCTATCTTGCACCGAAATTAACACTATCTCCAAACAGACCAAAGTGAGATATTAGATGTCATACACCATCTAGGAGTTCTATCGGGTGCGTCCAAATTGATTTTCAAGCATATGGTATGTTCCCTACAAACCGTGCACCTATCTTACATGAAGATTAGCACTATCCCTAAACAGATCGTACCGAGCTTTCACTTGAGCCTCTTCACCTTGGAGTACCATCGGGTGCTTCCACAACTGTTTCAAGCATATGGTACGTTCCATGCATACCGTGCACCTATCATGCGTCAAGATTAGTAGTATCTCCAAACAGACGGAACCAAGCCTCCACTTGAGCCTCTTCACCTAGGAGTACCAACAGGTGCATCCAAAATGGTTTCTTAGGCTATGGTGCATTAGGCATAAACTGTGCATCTATCTGGCACTGAAACTAACACTGTCTCCAAACAGATGAAGCGAGATTCCATATGACACACATCATCTAGGAGTTCCATCACATGCATCCAAATATTTTTTAAGCATATGGTATGTCCCATGCAAACCGTGCACCTATCTTGCATCAAGATTAGCACTATCTCCAAAGAATCCAAACCAAGCTTTCACTTGTGCCCCTTTACCTAAGAATACCATTGTGTGCGTCCAAAATTGTTTCTTAGCCTATCGTGCATTAGGCGCAAACCATGCACCTTTCTTGCACCGAAACTAACACTATCTCCAAAGAGTACCATCGGGTGCTTCCACAACTTTCTATCTCCAAACAGACCAAACCGAGCTTCCACTTGAGCCTCTTCATTTAGGAGTACAATTGGGTGCGTCCAAAAGGGTTTGTTAGAGTATGGTGCATTAGGCACAAACCATGCACCTATCTTGCACCGAAACTAACACTATCTCCAAACGGACCAAAGTGAGGTTACATATGACACACAACATCTAGGAGTTCCATCGGGCATGTCCAAATTGTATTCGAGCATATAGTACGTTCCATGCAAACCGTGCACCAATCTTGCATCAAACAGTCCAAACCAAGCTTCCACTTGAGTCTCTTCACCTAGGAGTAGCAACAGGTGTGTCCAAAATGCTTTCTTAGGCTATTGTGCATTAGGCGCAAACTGTGCACATATCTTCCACCGAAACTAAGACTATCTCCAAACCGACCAAAGCGAGATTTCATATGACACACATCATCTAGGAGTTCCATCGGGTGTGTCCAAATTGATTTCTCAGCATATAGTACGTTGCATGCAAACCGTGCACCTATCTTGCATCAAGATTAGCACTATCTCCAAACAAACCGAAGCGAGCATCCACTTGAGACTCTTCAGCTAGGATCACAATCGGGTGCATCCAAAATGGTTTGTTAGAGTATGGTGCATTAGGCACAAACCATGCACCTATCTTGCACTGAAACTAACACTATCTCCAAACAAAAAAAGTGAGATATCAGATGACACTATCTCCAAACCTAGGAGTTCTATAGCGTGCGTCCAAATTGATTTTCAAGCATATGGTATGTTCCATGCAAACTGTGCACGTATCTCACATGAAGATTAGCACTATCTCCAAACAAATCGTACCGAGCTTTCACTTGAGCCTCTTCACCTAGGAGAACCATCGGGTGCTTCCACAATGGTTTTTGAGCCTATGGTACATTAGGCGCAAACCGTACACTTATCTTGCACCGAAACTAACACTATCTCCAAATGGACCGAAGTGAGATTCCATATGACACACATCATCTAGGAGTTCTATCGGGTGCGTCCAAATTTATTTTCGAGCATATGGTATGTCCATGCAAACCATGCACCTATCTTGCGTCGGGATTAGCACTATCTCCAAACAGACCAAACCGAGCTTCCACATGTGCCTTTTCAGCTAGGAGTACAATCAGGTGTGTCCAAAATGGTTTGTTAGAGTATGGTGCATTAGGCACAAACTGTGCAACTATCTTGCACCGAAACTAACACTATCTCCAAACAGACCAAGACGAGATTACATATGACACATGACATCTAGGAGTTCGATCGGGTGCGTCCAAATTGATTTCCAAGCATATGGTACATTCCATGCAAACCATGCACCTATCTTGCGTCAAGATTAGCAGTATCTCCAAACAGACCGAACCCAAGCTTCCACTTGAGCCTCATCACCTAGGAGTACCAACAGGTGCGTCCAAAATGGTTTCTTAGACTATGGTGCATTAAGCACAAACTGTGCACCTATCTTGCACCAGAACTAACACTATGTCCAAACGGATCAAAGCGAGATTCCATGTGACACACATCATCTAAGGGTTCCATCGGGTGCCTCCAAATGGATTTCTGAGCATATGGTATGTTCCATGCAAACCGCGCACCTATCTTGCAATAAGATTAGCAGTATCTCCAAATAGACCAAACCAAGCTTTCACTTAAGCCTCTTCACCTAGGAGTACATATAGGTGCGTCCAAAATGGTTTCTTATGCTATGGTGCAGTAGGTGCAAACTGTGCACCTATCTTGCACCAAAAGTAACACTGACTCCAAACAGATCGAAGCGAGATTCCATATGACACACATCATCTAGGAGTTCCATTGGGTGCGTACAAATTGATTTCTGCGCATATGGCACATTCCATGCAAACTGTGCAACTATCTTGCATCAAGATTAGCACTATCTCCAAACAGACCAAACTGAGCTTCCATTTGAGCCTCTTCACCTAGTAGTACCAATAGGTGCGTCCAAAATGGTTTCTTAGACTATGGTGAATTAGGCGCAAACTTTTTTGGAGAGCCATTAGGCGCAAACTGTGCAACTATCTTGCACCAAAACTAACACTGTCTCCAAACAGACCAAAGCGAGATTTCATATGACACACGTCATTTAGGAGTTCCATCGGGTGCGTCCAAATTGATTTCTAAGCATATGGTATGTTCCATGCAAACCGTGCACCTATCTTGCATCAAGATTAGCACCATCACCAAATAGACCGAAACAAGCTTCCACTTGAGCCTCTTCACCTCGGACCAACATGTGCGTCCAAAATGGTTTCTTAGACTATGGTGCATTTGACACAAACTGTGCACCTATCTTGCACCGAAACTAACACTATCTCCAAACGGACCAAAGCGAGATTCCATATGACACGCGTCATCTAGGAGTTCCATCGGGTGCGTCCAAATTGATTTCTGAGCATATGGTACGTTCCATGCAAACCGTGCACCTGTCTTGCATCAAGATTAGCACCATCACCAAATAGACCGAACCAAGCTTCCACTTGAGCCTCTTCACCTCGGACCAACATGTGCGTCCAAAATGTTTTCCTAGACTATGGTGCAGTAGACGCAAACTGTGCACCTATCTTGCACCAAAACGAACACTATCTCCAAACGGACCAAACCGAGATTCCATATGACACACGTCATCTAGGAGTTCCATCGGGTGCGTCCAAATTGATTTCTGAGCATATGGTACGTTCTATGCAAACCATGCACCTATCTTGCATCAAGATCAGCAGTATCTCCAAGCAGACCGAACCGACCTTGCACTTGAGCCTCTTCATCTAGGAGTACCAACAGGTGCGCCCAAAATGGTTTCTTAGGCTATGGTGCATTAGGCACAAACTATGCACCTATCTTGTACCAAAACTAACACTGTCTCCAAATGGACCGAAACGAGATTCTATATGAAACACATCATCTAGGAGTTCCATCAGGTGCGTCCAAATTGATTTTCAAGCATATGGTACGTTCCATGTAAACTGTGCACCTATTTTGCATTAAGAGTAGCACTATCTCCAAATGGACTGAACCGAGCTTTCACTTGAGCCACTTCACCTAGGAGTACCATCGGGTGCGTCCAAAATAGTTTCTTAGCCTGTGGTATATTAGGCACAAACCGTTCACTATCTTGCACCGATACTAACACTTTCTCCAAATGGACCAAAGCAAGATTACATTTGACACACGTCATCCAGAAGTTCTATCGGATGCGTCCAAATGATTTATGAGCATAAGGTACATTCCATGCAAACTATGCACGGGCTCGCACTATGCCTGTGTCGGTTCAGCCCCTCCACCCTTTCAGGTAACCTCTAACAAGCTAGAAAAGGTCTTCATACTGAGCTAAAGCCAGAGCCCTTATAGCCCTCATGGTTGCACTGTTGTCCCGGTTATCACTTACAGATAAATCATCAAGTGGCTACAAAGTCATTTTTATCATTTATTACTTAACATTTATCTAGTCACACGATCATGATCATAGAATTAAAACCCAAATGCTATACTTGCCTTGATCCAATTGCTCCTGTTAGTCTTGCTAGCTCTGCTGATCTTACTTGTTGCCAAGGCTTTTATCTTGATAATTGTAGTAATGCTCATCGTCTATTCTCGATCATCGAATAGAAACACACAAGCAATCGGAGCCAAACATACACGAAGCAAATAATAGAACTAAATTAGAACGAACACCAAACAATAAAAAGGTTTGAAACTAATCCACGTATCGCCACGAGCACACAGACATAAAAAGCACGCTAATGAGAGCGTAATAGAACTAAACGACTACCATAAGATTTATTTTACGAGAAAAAGAAAACTATGAGTTTTATTTATTTTATTTATATATATATATATAATATGTATAAGATACTACAGGGAAAAATACCTAAATTGAGTTAAGTCAAATTATGTTTAGAAAGCCAAGGTAAAACTAATCATATTTTATTTAGAAATATTTAAGTAGTATTTAGATTAGTTAAACTTAAGTTGTTAAAGAAAATAAATATATGAAAACATCCATTTCAATTGCATATGACGTGAGTTAATTTAATCAAATTTTAATTTCAGAACACATTAGTGATAGCAATCAAATTGTTTTCACACTTGCGTATAACTTATTGAAGTGTAACTCATATGTTATTATTTTTTTTTAAAAAAAATAGAAAGCTAATCGTACCCATAACAATTACTAATTAAATTATATTTATTTATATATGGAAACATGTGACGAATTAACATTGCTGCTACCTATGAAACTAACGAACGGAGCAAAACGGAGCTACAAAGACCAACGCTAAATGATTTCTTAAGCGGGATTAACTATAAATATTGGGAGTTAGCAAGAAAAACAAAGGTTTAAAGAAGATGAGTAGATATGTACCGTCCATGGACATATTTGACTGCTGATCCTTTTACTGGCCATGTATAGGCATGGGTGCGGAGCGCCACTTGCTTGCAGAGCACACGGTTTGATATTTGCTTGATGTTGTGTTCTGCATTAGCTTTTCTAGAGGATTGGATCTCGGAACTCCAAAGATGAAAGAGATTGACTGAGCATGCATGGGCTACCGGACCTGATATGCATGGAAACGCATGAATAGATTGAAGGACCTGCTATTGACATATTGAGAAGGATGGTTGTTTGGGAGTCATGGCATACCAGCGAGAAGCACTTCAGCTATGGGCGACGGTGAGTTGTGGCACGGAAGTGAGCGCACACAGAAGGTGAATGCCAGCAGGATCTCGGCTGGGTGCACCGTGGTAGGAGAAGGACGACACACCACCGATGATGAAGGTTGGACGCGATAAACCTCAGTACTTCCACACGTCGGCAGGCGTCAAGCATGTGCATACGATCAAAATAAATTTTCTACCTAAGAAATTCTCAAACTAGAGATTCTCTTAGAGTAGTTTTCATATGCTTTGCCTAAGAGGTCGGTACGTATATATAGGGAGGAAAACTCTTCACATCTAAATCAACTAGCAATATGGTACTAATTGATGATACATCTTCCACCTTTACTAATAGGCCTAAATAAAATTAAAGCCCATTAGTAAATAAATACAAAGGCCTTTGATAGTTGGTGGAAAATAAGAGATTTATTATTTTCGAAATTAATTAATTTTGTGGATAAAATAATTCTAGAAAAGTCCAGAATTATTATTTAAGCCACGAAAAATATTCCGAAAGCTCTAAAAATTCGGGAAAAATTCTCAGAGATATTATAGAACATGGGGAACCCGAATAAAGATTTTGGAGCTCATGATAGGATTGTTTGGAGCATCTAAAAAAATTAGATCATGCTCAGAGAAAAGTGAGAACACAAGATGGAAAATTCCCGAAAAGTTTGTAGAGATTGCTTGATGGACGAGGAACTAAAAGAAGTGCTTTGAGTGACAAAGAAAAGATTTTAGGAAGCTCCTAATAAAAACTTGAGCTTAGAAACAAGGAATTTGGTTGTAGATAAAGATAAAGATGTACTGACCAAGGAAGATCGTTCTACTAAACGCAATTTTAAAAACTTTGCTTAGTCTGAACAGACAAAGGAGCAGCAAACAAACATCACATAAAACGTATGTACAAGCATGTATGCACAGCAATGTTGCTAAACCCTATGATGAATTTTAATTTAAAGAAAAATTTTATTTTACTACATTTTCATGAGCACAGAAATACAAAATAAATTACTTTAGCTCTATTTTCAAAGAAGCAAAATTTAGGGTGTTACAATTCTACCCCCTTAAGATGAATCTCGTCCTCGAGATTCGAAAAGATGGTGATCAAAGAGATATGAATACTCTAACTTTGGATGTTGTTCACTTCCTCGAGTAGTTCCATCCTCCTGTAGAGGCTTTGGCTTTACTTTGCATCCTCTAGTAATATTTCTCTATGTGACTATCTCAACTGAGCTCAATTGATTCTAAGATTTTGACAGGTACTCCAAATGACTCTATTTTACAATCACTTGGCTAGTTTTCCTTTTTAGATGCTAAACATCATATAGTCTTTTAAATTTGCTTGTACCGAGTCTCATAATCCAAGATTGGTCTCATCACTAAGTTCCAATTATAGGTACTTTTATCACAAACAAGTTGCTTCACTCTCATATTGTATATATAACTTTGTAGACTTTGGTGTCATCTGATGCATCCAAATTGATTTCCAAGCATATGGTATGTTCCATGCAAAGCATACACCTATCTTGCATCAAGATTAGCAATATCTCCAAACAGACCGAACCGAGTTTCCATTTGAGCCTCTTCATCTAGGAGTACAAACAGGTGCGTCAAAAATGGTTTCTTAGACTATGGTGCATTAGGCACAAACTATGCACCTATCTTGCACCGAAACTAACACTGTCTCCAAATAGACCGAAGCGAGATTCCATATGACACACGTCATCTAGGAGTTCCATTGGGTGCGTCCAAATTGATTTCTTAACATATGGTACGTGAAACGACCTAGATTTTTCCACAAAGGGGAAAATCCACAGATTCGAATTATAATGTGATAATTCAAAAATTGAGCCATCACATTATCATATATCAGCTATTATCATAGTCATACATCGTGAAAAACAAGATTACAACACATTTACTTTACAACTCTTGGTCAACAAGCCTATTACATCGTTTTTCTAGCGGAAGCACACATGGGTCTATATCAGAGTTGATGTAGCGCGTCAGCGGTGAAGGCTCCTCCTTCACGGGCAATCATCAGAGTCGGCGTAGTTTATCAGCGGGCGTAGCCTTCATCTCCGAACCAAACTTGAGCGCAGGAACGAGACCACCTAATCCTTCTATTCTCCGTAGTTATCGTCATAGATCACGTTCAAAACCTGCTAAACAATTTTCAGTACAATTTGTACTGGCCACTGGCTCCCACCCTATGCTTTTGCGTAAGCTTTGTGGTAAGTGGAATGCAAAGGGTAGATCAAGAGGCCTATATATATGGCTGTAGTTTTTCCTATGCAAGTTCATCAATATTTTATAATAATAATTCATCAGGTTTTAATCCATCTCAACCACACGTCCATCCATCCATCCCATCACACACATCTCACCACACTCTCATTCTCTAGGCGGCAAGTACGACTCCCGCTCGTGCCTTGCCTCAACGGCCAACGCCGGATCCAACACAAACCCAGGGGGAGATAGAAAGGACTCCTCTCTCTAGTCAAGTGAAGCTGTACTTAGGAAAGGTCCATAGCCGACGAGTCGGCATATGTATCGATCGATCAACCAAACTCTGCAGAGGTTTACACTAACCACAAGATCACCATCATCGACGGTGGCCCCCGTCTAGGCTGATTCCGAGCTGCCTCCCAACTAAATACGATGCCACCCTACCACTCAGAACTGGGGCCATACCAGAGTACCACCGGCATGCTGAGACTGTGAGGCGTAGTACCGGGCCCCCAAGGTCACTACGCTGTCTTAGGAGGGTGTGGGTCCTCATGCCCGTACCTCCCTACACTATCTGCTATCAACCTAGTAGTAGTGGCACCGCACTAGCTGGTCGTACATCCGTCCCGTTCCATGGCTAAGGCGAGTGGCGTGTAAGGCTTCCTAAGACCCGGTCCACAGAACATATCAGTCCTTAGGGTGACCAAACAGGATATCTTCACGAGGGGTCAACCAATGCCCCGCTCGACGGGACATCCGGCTACCCCGTGCTAAACAGCACCTCCCATCCCGGCGCTTCATCCCACGAAGACACTCCACTCCGGGACCTCTCCCTGTCTCATGTACCCGCCACAGGTAACTCTCATGGAGAACGCCCAGGTAGCGTCCTCCGGCAAGACTTGTCCCAAGACTCGTCGTAGATCCTGCTCGGTCGACTCAACCCTCACCACACACCCAAGACACACGCCAAGATCTCCCCAAATCCATTACCATCTCATTATCCAGTTATTGGCACCACGTGCCTTATCCACTCACCTCCAATCTCCCACATTGCATCACATCACAGATATAATGCGTAGTAGAAGCAGTAGCAAGTAGTATGCAAGCATCTAACCTAACAGCGGGTGTGCGAGGGTCATAGGTTGCAACAAGGCAATGGCGCACAAGCATTTCTACCATGCAACCTATCACAGTTCACTTGCATAAAAGTAAAGCACTAGCATCTACATTATTGCATGTCTAATAGGATTCTACGAGGTTGGGTGGGACGTGACACCTGTCGAGTGACATTTCCTCAGTTCACTTGTAGTTGTACTCATCCAAGGTCTTTCTCCTATCTGCATGTCCTTCCTTCAACTGGTTCCGATTCGATCATCGCTAACCGAAGCAACTACCTCGTAAACGACAAACAAGGCGAAACAATCAAACCACTAGTCCTAGGAAGACTGTGAAAAGAGACGATAAAACACTGAAGGACAACTACACTGAAAGAGCACTGAAAGGAAAACGGCTTAGCCCTCTCGGCGGGTGTCCGATCCCTGGGCTAAAAGAAATAGGAATGGCTGTTCACCAAGTACAAGTTTAAGTCTTAGCCTAGCCGGTACTTCCCGAGTCGACTGTGTCAACCTGTACAGCTTTAATAATTGGCTTAGACCCTAACTTATCTCGAGTAAACACCACGGCTAACGGGCTTTCGATCCAGTGTCATAGAAACTGACGTGAACCAAACGGTTGTAAGCACAAGAGATTCCAATCTCTCTCAACCCATACGTCATTATGATCGACGAGAGTCAAAAGAGAGTGGAACAAAGAGGGAAGAAAAGGGAAGTGGTCTTCTCCTTCCAATCCACTCGCCATGGTCAGAGACGAGGAATCAGAAAGAGTGACGCACAAAGAACACGAGTGCTCAAGCTACGTGTAGGGTACCACGACCTAGGTACACTGAATGCACTAAGACATTCCTAGGGTCCTTAGCAGTGTGGTTGTCACCGCGAGAACCAAGAAATGCTACGGTCGAATAGGTACAAGCATACAAGAGTTTAAGCACGAAGAACCCAAAAGGCAAGAAAAGACATGGGTTTCACTTTCCATTGATCCGCTCGCCATAGCAACGACGGGAATCGCTGGATTGGAAACAAAACATCAAACAAGTAAAAGGGGCTCAATCCACATCTTATTGGATCGATGGGGATTAATCGCAAGAGAAGAAGAATGGAGTTCATACTCTTTCGGCCAACTCATCATGGGGTAAACGACGGTTGTCTAAAAAGAGATACGACCCCATGATCTATTCCAACTCATAACACTTCTCGACCTAGGCGCTTCTGAGTCGGCACAGGGTCATTCCTATAGTTCCAGGCGATGCGGTTGTCATCGCGGAAACTAGGGAAATGCCCGGGTCTAGGTGGCATAAGCATACGAGACAGATAAGATAAACATGCGAGAAAAATAGGATAGGCTCGATGGCCATGGCGAGGCGTCTCGCGACCATGAGCTTCACCTAACGAGTTGGCTTCCGATTGTTCCACAAGGGTTGCTCCTAATCTGTATCCCACTAGACTAGATCACAGAGGACTCGAAGGTGCGGGTAAGAACCGCGTCGTTATGAGTATCGAGTCTGCAATGATCAAACCCTAGGGACAGGGATAGGAGCTAACGACCGTAGTTCAACGAAGTCAACTAAACACGAGGAATGCGTTACGCTCGGCATCGCGATCACGGCGGGACGAACCCACGATCGAAATGGTCGAACGCACTACCATTTCCCTAACCGGCTCGAAGGCTCGGTCCTCAGGCATGCAAATAACAAAAGAAGGAACAACGGAAATACGAGAGAAGGGACATGCTCGGCATTACGGCCATGGCGAGACAAACTCGCGATCGTAACGCTCAAACACATCGCTCTCTCAACCGGCTCGAAGGCACGGTCCACCGGCAATTCAGAGTAACACAAGACATCACGACTCAACCACTGACAACACAAGACACAATGACAATTTGGAGTAGCACATTTCCAATGGCACAAGATAGAGAGACAGATAAAGTAGACCGGCGCGAAGGCACGACACAGGCATGGGTATAGATAAATCATGTATCGGCAAGTGTAGATAGATGGATATATACGATAACTAACAAGTATATACAAAGGTACAAGAATGAAGGGCAAGGGTTTTGCCGACGTCACGGAGGGCGTCAACTCAGTTCAAGGTTCGACCTTGGTGGCGAGGATGGCAGCGGGCTTCTACAGCTTGGTCGCGGCTTGCTGCAGCAATGGTGAAGGCACGGTCTTGGTCGGCAACAAGGTAGGCTCGGTGTTGTGGCTCTGCGGGAGGCGCAGCAGGTCCGTGGCTCCCTGTGACAGTGGTAACACACGGCACGAAGGCCAGTCTCAGATAGGAGCACATCGTCAAAGTGAAAAGGGATGGCTTGGGGTTTCGGTTACTCACTGGCGACAGCAAGGAGCCCCGTGTGAGGTGGTACCGCTGCTGCACGTTCTGGCTCGGGGTCGCGATAACCATGACCAGCGCTGACGCGGTGACCATGGCGACGTCCTGGCGTCGGGGTCACAGGTGCGTCGGGGCGTGGGCGAGGCCGACACGGCGCGGGGACGACGGCGTCGCGGGGTCGGGGTCGGCAAGGGGCTCGGCGGAGCTCCTGCTCAGTGCACGACGAAGGTGGACGACTCCGGTGCGGCGTCGTGGATGAAGCTCGGCGGAGACTCGCCGCGGCGTCGCTCCTGGACGTGGCGACCGTGGCGAGGGCGCAGGGTGGTGCCGAGGACGAGGCGTGTCGCGGACGCGGCGTCGCTACGGCTGGTGCGCGGGGACGGGGCTCGGCGCGGCGGGGCATCCGCGCGGCCGGCCAGGTCGGAGACGCGGACACGGAGGGGCTCCGTGCTCGCGATGCTGGCCGAAGACGGGGCTCGGGGAAGAGCTCGCGGTGCTGGCCGTGACGCGGCCACGGCGAGGTCCCAGTCGTGGGCTTGGCCTGCTGCTGTCCGCGGTCGTCGTCGTGGCGGCTTCGGCGGCGTGGCAGAGCAGCAGCGGGGCGAGGTCGACGTGGAGGTGAAGTCGCGGGCGTCGTGGTCTCCTGGTCGGCGTCGCGGCGGCTCGGCGGCGGCGCGGCTCCGGGGCGCCGCCGAGACAAGGCGAGGTCGGTACGGCGGCGACACTGCTTGGCGAGCAAGGGAGAAGGGGAGGGTGGCGGCGCTGGGAAAGGAGGAGAGGAAGAGGGCGGCGGCTCTGGTTCTTATAGGAGGCGCGACTAGGGTTCCAGAGGCAGCGCGTCCATCCTCGGCGTCCGTGTCCGCGTTGGGACACGTGGAGCGCATCAGCACAGACGTCGAGGGGCAGAGGGCAGGCGCGCAGGGGCTTCCTCCTTGGCGCGGCGGCGGCGGCGGCGTCTGGGGAAGGCAGAGGCGCGTCCCCTCCTAGGGTTGGCGCTGAGGCGCCTGCGGTTGGGCCTGGCAGGCCGCGGCTTGGGCTAGAGAGGGTGCTGGGCCACGGGGGAGAGAGAGGGGAGGCTTGCGGCTGGGCCTCGGGCCGGGGCGAGGCAGGGGAGGGGAGCGGGCCGGCCTGGCAGGGCTGGTGGGTTAGCAGGCCGGAAGGGGAGAAGGGCGAGCTGGGCTACAGCGAGAGAAAGAGAAGGAGTTGGAGCCCAAGAAAAGAAGGAAGGCTTTTCCATTTTGCTAAAATGGTTGAGAGGAAAAGGAAAAAGAGATTGAGATGAGTCACCACGAATTTAAGATAGATTTAGCGGCAGAGATTTGGTGATGAGATCAACAAGAGAAAAGTTTTGGAGAAGGGAATTTTGGAAAAGAATTCAAAAAGGATCAAAGGAGTTTGAGACGTACTCCAACGAAAAAGGTTGAGAAGGGATTCGCTTCGCCTTTGAGATAGGCTCAACGGAGATTCGGGAAGACTTTGCTATAGATTGTGCACTCCAAAAGAAACTCAAAACCCTAAACAAGACCCAACTCAAGACGACTCATGAACAGGGGCATTTGTCTACAAACAAATCTACATGTATGCCACGATTTGTTAGCGGGTTAGGATCGAGTTAGACCTAAAAACTATATGCTTCACACGATTACAAGAAAAATTTTAAAAAGCTCGTATTTTTGGTTTACGTAAAAATCTGGGATGTTACAGTCCACCCTCCTTACAGGAATCTCGTCCCCGAGATTAAGACGTTGCTCGGTGGGTGAAGAGATGAGGGCGTTGTTCCAAAAGTTCTCCTTACTTCTGAGTTGTTTCACTTTAGTATGATCACTCCACAAACATTTTCCAAAATGGGAGTGAGTCATGTTCTGGGTGTATCCAAGGCTTAGTCGCGAGTGTTGGGTATCCAAATTCTTACACCGAGGCGATGGGTATCCAAGAATCGCATCAGGTTTATGAACATTTATGAACATCCGGCTCTCGAAGTTGAGGCTATTGTTAATTGGCCTAGATCATCGTGCTCGAACCTTCCTGTTCGCTTGCTTGATACTCTTCCAAGGAGTGACATCCGGTCAACAAAGGGTAGGGCAGGCTCAAGTTAGCTAGGGTTGTTGGCTTTCACAGCTGTTTTCCATGCATCACTTTTTGCAAAAAGCTTTTGAAAGGAATGTTTTTCGGAAAAACAGGTTTCATAAATGGAGTGAAAGCAGTTTTACAAAGTCAAAGGGGTTTTAAAAGGGAGCTCAAACTGAAAAGAGCTTTTGAAAAGGGTTGAAATCAACGCAAATTTTTGAAAACCAAATTATTTATTTTATTATTATTATGATTTTAAGATTTTTGATGTAAAAGATTTCAAATCAAGAGACTTTGAAACTCTTTTAGTTTTCTAAATGAGGTGTTGTTCTCTTTTATTTGAATTAAACAGACTAGTTTTGAAAATGACTAGAAATCATTTCTCATTTTGAAAGGTAAGGTTTTAACAACAATAGCATTTTCTTTTAAAACTTGTAAGTTCATTTTGTTTTTGCTAAATTTTTGGAAGGTCGCAAACAAAAATCTTTTCACAATGGTTTTTGTTTAATAAATCACTAGGAATTCCTTTTTCTTTTAGGGCAAGGTTGAATTTTAAAAGGAATTTGGCTCTTGAGATAAAATCAAAGACCTTTAAAACAAAACTGAGCCAAAGATCCTTGGTTTGAAAACCACTTTGTTGATGAAAAAGCAAAACGTTTATTTATTTATTTTTATTTGGAAGAGGTTTTGTCATAACTTTTGCAAGATGACTTGTTTTTAAATCATTTCATAGATAGCTTTTGGAATAACCAGAGTTGAGAAAGGAGTTAAAATTGCTTTCTTTATGAAAAGGAAAGATATCGAGAGGGTTTTGAAATACTTTTCCATTTGAGAAAGAGATGCTTTTGCTGAAGAGATGACTTTTTCAATAAAAAGGAGGGAAACTTTTTCAACCAAAGGGGGAAATTTTGAAGACAAGTTTAGTTGGAAACCAAAAACAATTTTGAAATGGTTGGGCAAAACAAGATGCATCAGCTTTACACCCTTTTTCAACTCTGTTAGCCAGGGTCACTTATCTAGTCTCAGGACGGTCTTAGGTTTAGCCAGCTAGATTGGATGGGACCCAGAGTCTTTCTCGCATAAAACAGTTCTTTGGCATACACTCAAACAACAAGAAGCAGAAGAAACGCAATCAACATAAGATCCAAGCACTCAAACAGCATTACAACTCCTAATGCATAGTGTTGACTTGAGGCGACTCACAGACCTTCAAAGTCTCACACGACTACCGATCTAGCGTGGGCGGGTATGGGAAAAGATTCCAACAGTCAACTTTATGAAACCGGGAGGTCAGTTAGCAGCAGAATTCAAGGCGAAGGGGGAAAACAAGTGTTAGCATCTATAACTCTACAAAAGATAGGATGTTTGGCTTCTAAACTAGTGTTTGGTCCTAAAGGTCTCGTCCTAGGGTCAAGTATGGCTCTGATACCAACTGAAACGACCTAGATTTTTCCACAAAGGGGAAAATCCACAGATTCAAATTATAATGTGATAATTCAAAAATTGAGCCATCACATTATCATATATCAGCTGTTATCATAGTCATACATCGTGAAAAACAAGATTACAACACATTTACTTTACAACTCTTGGTCAACAAGCCTATTACATCATTTTTCTAGCGGAAGCACACACGGGTCTATATCAGAGTTGATGTAGCGCGTCAGCGGTGAAGGCTCCTCCTTCACGGGCAATCATCAGAGTCGGCGTAGTTTATCAGCGGGCGTAGCCTTCATCTCCGAACCAAACTTGAGCGCAGGAACGAGTGTAAGTGCATTCGCCCCCGGTGTGGGTTTTGATAATTAATGACAATCGAATTAGGAACTAACATGTCTATCAAGTGTAATCTACAGGTGTTAGTTCATTGATGGAATCAAACAAACACATTTGGTGAATCACAGCACCCCCAAAATTTCTTCATATACGCGACGTTTCAACTCAAGGAGCTACTTAGTTTTATTTCTTGGTTGAGTTATAGGAAACGCCGCACTATCAAGAGGGATGCAAATTGAGTCGGTAAGATGAGGATAAAGGTGCTCAGGTCATCTTAGGTCTTGCGCTTGAGAGACACACTTGCACACACGAACTTCTGGAAAGTTTCTTCTCTGCCAGGGTGAGCCGGTAGTACCGGCCCTCAGGGCCGGTGGTACCGGCAGTGCCAGCTCTTCTCCTGAGTTTTGCGAGAAATTGAACTACCGGTAGTACCGGGCTTTGACCGGTGGTACCGGCTACCGCCGGTAGTACCGGTGAAACGCCGGTAGTACCGGCAGGCAAAAATCCCGCAGAACTCATGTTTTGCGAGATTTTGCACTGCCGGTGGTACCGGCCTTCCACCGGTAGTACCGGCGCTGGCCGGTAGTACCGGCCCAAGGCCGGTAGTACCGGTAGGCCTTTTTCTCGCATCTTTCTCAGCTTTCTCACGTTTAGATCTGGGGGCGCCGGTGGTACCGGTGTTTGCACCGGTAGTACCGTCCAGTGTTCTGTACTCTAGTATAAATACCTCTTCCCTCTTTTCTAACCGTTGGCTTGCTCATTCTTGCTACTCCAACTCTGAGAAAACAGTCTCCAAGCTTTGTCTCACCCACTCTCTCTCCCTCTTGCTCCTAGACTTCATTTCTTGAGAGATTCGAGCTAGAGAAGTGAGATTAGAGAGTTGGGAGCATTGATCTGCGACTTGAGCACTCCGTTCCTCGTCTTGCCGGTTTGGTTTGCATTTGTTACTCTTGGGTTCTTGGAACCCTAGCCGGCTTGGCGTTCTTCGTGGTTGCCCGTGTTGATTCATTTGTGAGGGCACCCCGAAGTGTTTGTATTACCCCTTGATTCTTAGTGGAAACATCAAGCCAACCTTTGTGGTTGCTTGAGGAGGAGACCTAAGTGGTCAGACCTTCGTGGTCACCTCAACAACGGGGACGTAGGTACTCCTTAGTGGAGATTGCCGAACCTCGGGAAAAATACCTTGTCTTGCTGTGGAGGTAGCTTCGACTACCCTTGCTTGTGTTCTTTGTGTTCCTATCTCTCTCCCTTCTTTCAACAGGTAAACAAAGGTCGATCTACGTTTTGGTGAAGGATTGAGCTAAGGGAACTCCAACAACATCCTCCTCTATGCTTAGGAAAGTGGGGTAAAACTCAGATCTGAAATCTAAGCACTTTATACTCAGATTTCGTAGCTGTCTTAGGAAGTCGGTAGTACCAGCAGTTTGCGTCGGTAGTACTGGCTGTGTGACACCAGTAGTACCGGCCCAAACTGTCGGTGGTACCGACAGGCATTTGACTTCCGCAACTTGAGTTTTTGAGTTTCAGGTTTTTAAGATACGCCTATTCACCCCCCCTCTAGGCCAGTTAGATCCTTTCAATTGGTATCAGAGCACGGTTCCTCGTACAAACTTTTCACCGCGTGAGGAATAACATTGGTCAAGATGGATCCAACAACTCAACAACAAATCGTTGAGCAAATCACAGCACAGATCACAGCATCCTTGCAGCTGCAGCAGAAAGAGCAGATGAAGAAAATGCAAGAAGAGCTAGACAAGATGAAAGAACTCCTAGGTAAAAGGAGTCTTGAGTCTGATGGAGAAGGTGGAAATGAAGATGCTAGCAAAGGGCCAAAGTCCTACAACAACACTGGGTTTGATTACAGCAGCTCAAGCAAAAATCCAACATTGCCGATGATCAATCCTGGAAAGCCACCTCCATTTGATGGTATAAGGTATACCGATTGGGCTCATAGAATGAAGTTGCATCTCATTGCAGCAAGATGCTGGGAAGTAGTGGACATTGGAGTGAATCCACCGCAAAATCCAAGTGAGTGGACTTCCGAAGATGAGAGAGACTTTCACCTCAATGCAACAGCTGCCACCTTGATTCTGCAATGTCTCACTCCGGAAGACAACAACAAAGTAAATGGTATGGTGAATGCTAAGCAGATTTGGGACACCTTGAAAGTGTCATTTGAAGGAGACAAGAGTGTAAGAGTAGGAAACATTGAGCTCTTGCAAAGCAAGATTGAAAACTTTTGCATACTTGAGGGAGAAACAACAAAAGCCATGTTTGATAGGTTTATGTCATTGATCAATCAAATTAGAGCACTTGGAGCAACAACATGGGATGACAACTCTGCAGCAAGAAAGATTTGTAGGGTGTATAGACAAAGGAACAACATGCTCGCATCCGTTATCATGGAGAAAGACAACTATCATACTATGACTCCTCAAGAAATGCTAGCAAAGTTGATGCACCATGAAGTCTTGGATGATGAAGCCAAAGAAGCCCTAAATCAAAGAAAGAACATAGCACTCACAGCTTCACATGGAAGTGAGTCAAGTCATTGCAACAAAGGATGTTGTGAGCATAAGCACAAAGAGGATGATGATCTCGATGAAGAACAAGCTATGCTAGTGGGAAACTACAAGAATTATCTGAGAATGAAGAAAGATAAGATGAGGAGATACGGAGGAAGCAAGCCATATAGGAAAAGGTTTTGCTATGAGTGTGGTGACACCGGCCATCTTGCAGCAGATTGTCCAAATAAAGGAAAGAAGTCAAGGTACACCAAACAAAATGACAAGAAGTACAAAGACAAGAAGAAAGGGGAAGCTCACCTCGGGCAAGAATGGCAATCGGACAGTGACAGTGATGATGATGACAATGAGAAGAAGAGTGTAGCTGCCATCGCAGTACAAGAAGGATCCTCCCCAAACAAGATCCTCACCAACGCTGCCTCATCAACAGCACTCATCTCCGACATCCATTCATCGCCTAGGCTCTTCGCCAACCTCTCCGATGACGATGATGACACCCCTACATGCCTTATGGCAAAAGGAGATAAGGTACAAGCTGACTTCTCTCCTCAAACCACTAGTGACTATAATAGTGATAATGAAGATGATGAAAACTATGCCAACAATCTCATTAAGAAATATGGTAAAGCTGCTGCAACCAAAATTCTAAAACTAATATACGCTAATGACAAGCTTGAGTCATGCATCGAGTCGCAAGGGGAATTGCTCCTAGAGGAAAGGGAGAAGAACCAAGGGCTCGAAGTATGTCTCTCCAAGGAAAAGGAGAGGGTTGAGAAATTGGGTGTGGAATTGTCTTTAGTCAAGGACTCCAATGAGCGATTGACTAAGGAACATTCCTCACTCAATGGATCTTTGGCTAGCCTAAAGACTAATCATAGTTTGGCTCAAGAAAGACTCACAAGCTTGACAACAAAATATCATGAGCTTGAACAAAACTATGAAAAGCTTTGGACTAGCACCTCTACCATTTCCAAGGATTCAAAAGCCTCCACAAGTAAAAGCTGTGAAAGATGCATAAATGTTGATATAAATGCATGTCTCACTAACCTTGATGAGTTAGCCAAGAAGGACAAGGAGATCCAAAGATTAAACACAATTGTCAAGATTGGTTGCAAGTGCAAGGACAAGCAACCGGCAAATGTGTTCAAGGCATCAAGGCACCCCATAATCAAGGATGGCCTCGGATACAGCAGGTATAGTGGTAGAGCCAATGGAAGAAACATGATAAATGGGGTGGCTTGTGTGAAGTTCAACAAGAGTGTGCCTCTTGTTGACCTTATTGACAAAGTGAACAATGTTGTCACTCCTACAATCCCACTTGCAAGCAACAAGGACATCAAAAAGAAGCCAAGGGAAATGCCCAAGCAACAAGCGACTATTTCACGCAATCATATTTGTGACTACATGTGTTGTTGGGATAAGGATGGCAATATTGTTGTGAAGTATGTGGGCGCCCTCAAGAAGAGACAAATCTTGAGGAGTGTTTGGGTGCCCAAATCTTATGTGTCTAACCCCCTAGGTTCCAACTCGGGACCTAAAACAAAGGCTTAATCTTATCTTGCAGGTTTATTCCTCCGGTGGGCCAAGTTGGGTGCTCGATAGTGGATGCACCAATCATATGACCGGAGAGAAGAGCATGTTCACCTCCTTTCAACCAAATCAAACCACAAGTGAAAGGATTGTGTTTGGTGACAATAGTAAAGGAGATATCCTTGGTTTAGGTAAAATTGCAATTTCAAATGATAATTCCATTTCGAATGTTTTGCTTGTGGATTCGTTGGGATACAACTTGTTGTCCGTCTCACAACTTTGTGAGAAGGGTTACAATTGTCTCTTTACGGATAAGGGTGTGGAAGTCTCTAGAAGGTCGGATTCCTCTATTGCTTTTACGGGTCAACTAAAGGGCAAGCTCTATCTAGTTGATTTTTCAGCTAGTAGAGTGGGGTCCGAGACTTGTTTAGTGGCAAAATCTAGCATGGGCTGGTTGTGGCATCGCCGTCTAGCCCATGTTGGGATGAGGAACTTGGCCGATCTTCAAAGAGGTGAACACATCCTTGGACTAACAAATGTTTCTTTTGAGAAAGATAGAATTTGCAGTGCATGTCAAGCGGGAAAAAAAGTTGGAGCTAAGCATCCCGCGAAGAACATTGTGACTACATCAAGACCACTTGAGCTCATTCACATGGATTTATTCGGACCCAATGCTTACATAAGCATTGGAGGTAACAAATATGGTTTTGTAATTGTTGATGATTTTTCTCGCTTCACTTGGGTATTCTTTTTGAAGGATAAGAGTGAGACTCAAGGAATCTTCAAGAAGTTTGCAAGAAGGGCTCAAAATGAATTTGAAGTGAAGATCAAGAAAGTGAGAAGCGACAACGGGACTGAATTCAGAAACACCAACATTGAAGCATACCTTGATGAAGAAGGCATCAAGCATGAGTTCTCGGTTGCATACACTCCACAACAAAATGGTGTAGTGGAAAGAAAGAACCGAACACTCATTGAAGCCGCAAGAGCAATGTTGGATGAATACAAGATTTCCGAAAAAGATTATTGGGCAGAAGCGGTTAACACAGCATGTCATGCTATCAACCGCCTATATCTTCACAAGCTGAGGAAGAAAACTGCCTACGAGCTCCTAACCGGTAAAAAGCCTAAGGTGGATTACTTCAGAGTTTTTGGATGCAAGTGTTTCATACTTAATAAAAGATCCAAAAGCTCTAAGTTCGCACCAAAGGTCGATGAAGGATTCTTACTTGGTTATGCTACTAATCAACATGGCTATCGTGTTTTCAATGAGACCACCGGTCAAATTGAAATAGCGGTAGACGTGACGTTTGATGAAAGCGACGGCTCTCAAAAGGAGCAAGTCAATGCTGAAATTTTTGGTAAAGAAGAGCCATCACACCAAGTAATCAAAAAGCTTGCTACCGGTGAAGTGAAACCCGTTGAAGAAGAAGAAGATGATGCACACATGCAAATTCCTCGTGACCCAAACCTGCATCATGGGTCAACCAGTACCCATGATAATGCTTCCACATCAAGAAGAGGTCATAACTCAAGAGAACAAGCTGGACAAGATCCGCCTCAAGCACAAGAACCAAACCAAGATGGAGATCAAAACGTTGAAGATCTAGACTCTTCAATCAACCAAGACCATGAAGATGAAGATGATGGTCCCATTCAAACAAGAACAGCGGTGCCTCACCCAAGAGTCCATCACTCTATTCAACGGGATCATCCCGTTGATAGCATTTTGGGAGACATACAACGAGGGGTAACAACACGCTCTCGTTTAGTTGGTTTTTGTGAACATTACTCTTTTGTCTCCTCTATGTTGCCAAATAGGGTGGAGGATGCCTTGGCGGATCCGGATTGGGTGATGGCTATGCAAGAAGAGTTAAACAACTTCACTAGGAATGAAGTCTGGTCCTTGGTGGAAAGACCCAAGCAAAACGTGATAGGTACCAAATGGGTCTTTCGCAACAAAGAAGATGAGTATGGCGTGGTCACTAAAAACAAGGCTCGATTGGTTGCCAAAGGTTTCACTCAAATCGAAGGTTTGGATTTTGGGGAGACTTATGCACCTGTAGCTAGGCTTGAATCTATTCGTATATTATTTGCCTTTGCTGCTCACCATGATTTCAAGTTGTTTCAAATGGACGTGAAAAGTGCATTCCTAAATGGCCCCCTCTCCGAAACCGTGTACGTGGAGCAACCACCGGGTTTTAAAGATCCACATCATCCTGATCATGTATACAAGCTGGACAAGGCACTCTATGGGCTTAAGCAAGCCCCTAGAGCTTGGTATGATTGTCTCAAGGATTTCCTACTCAAACAAGGATTTGAGATTGGGAAAGCCGATCCCACTTTATTTACTCGCAAAGTCAATAATGATATTTTTATATGCCAAATATATGTCGATGACATTATATTTGGTAGTACTAATGCGGACTTCAGTGAGGAATTTAGTAGGATTATGACCAAGAGGTTCGAGATGTCCATGATGGGGGAGTTGACCTACTTCCTTGGATTTCAAATCAAGCAACTCAAGGACGGCACATTCATAAGTCAAACCAAGTACACCACTGACATGCTAAAGAAGTTTGACATGGACAAGGCCAAACCCATAAAGACACCAATGCCAACAACCGGACATCTTGACCTTGATGGAGACGGCAAGGCCATTGATCAAAAGGTATATCGCTCCATGATTGGATCTTTGCTTTACCTTTGTGCATCTAGGCCTGATATTATGCTTAGTGTGTGCATGTGTGCAAGATTTCAAGCTAATCCGAAAGAATGTCATCTTATGGCTGTTAAGAGAATCTTTCGATGTCTTGTGTTCACTCCTAATCTTGGCTTATGGTACCCAAAGGGCTCCACTTTCACTCTACTTGGCTACTCCGATTCGGACTATGCCGGTTGCAGGGTAGAGCGAAAGAGTACATCAGGAACTTGCCAATTCCTTGGTAGGTCTTTGGTGTCATGGAGTTCCAAGAAACAAAACTCCATTGCCCTTTCCACCGCTGAAGCCGAGTATGTGGCGGCCGGCGCCTGCTGTGCCCAACTACTTTGGATGAAGCAAACCTTGAGAGACTTTGGTTGTGAGCAAAGCAAGATTCCCCTCTTATGTGACAATGAGGGGGCAATCAAGCTAGCTGATAATCCTGTGAACCACTCTAGAACAAAGCACATAGACATTCGACATCACTTCCTGAGAGACCACCAATCCAAAGGAGATATCGCTGTGCAACATGTGAGAACCGAATACCAGTTAGCCGATATCTTCACTAAACCTCTAGATGAGTCAAGGTTTTGTGCTTTGAGGCATGAACTAAATATCGTTGATTCTCGTAACATGGATTGATGTCTTGCACATACTTGATTGATTAGAAAGGACAAATCTTTGTGAAAAACTCTAGTGTCTTTCAAAACCTATTTTTCACGTCTCAAGCTGGCCATTGTTTTGTAATGATTTGATGAAATCTTGCCATGATTGATTTGTTTTTAAGTTCCCCACACTAAATTCATCATTAAGCGCTGTTTTCTGCCCTGCCGGTGGTACCGGCTCCAGCCGGTGGTACCGGCCAAAGCCCGGTAGCACCGGTAGGCCAAAATCCCGCAGAATTCATCTCGCAGGTCTCTGGCCCGCCGGTGGTACCGGCCCCTGAAGCCGGTAGTACCGGCAGTGCTTTTTACTGCGGTATATAAGCCGCCCGCGGTTATTCTCCTTCTTATCTCTTCCCCACCCGCCCGCCCCTTTCTCTCTCTCCAACTCCCGGCGGCGGCGGCTCTTCCCTTGCCCCGATCTCTTTGCTCCTCCATCTTCGTCGCCCAATCTTTGAGGAGGACGTTGCCCCGGCCGTGAGGGACGCGTGGAGGTCCTTGGTTGACTCCAAGACCCGTGGGTTTGCTTGGATTCGGCTCCTCTTCTTTGTGAAGCAAGGTACATCTTGAAGTTGCCCGATCTCCCAATGTACCTATCTTTAGGCCGATTCCTCGCAATCCTTTCCTTATCTTAGTGTGTTCTTGCCCCTAGAATGTTTTATGCACTTTTCCCGTGGTCGATTTGGTCGATAGGAGGTGATTTCCTTGCTCCACGGTGCCGCCGGTAGTACCGGCCCTAGGGCCGGTGGTACCGGCCCCTGTGAGCAAGGCAGTTCCTCCCATCGCCTTGATCGATTTCTTGTTACATTCTAGTATGGCCTTGTAACGATCTCTTGCTGCCCCTCTTTTTGGTGTTGTAGCATGGATTCCGGCAAGCGCAAGAACCCTCCTCGTGGTGCTCGTCCTCGCTCCAGTGATGCCGGTGGTCGGTCTGCGGACCGGTCGGTGCGTGGTCGTGGAACTCCTTCTCGCAGTTCGGGTGCGGCTGGTGCTTCCACTGGTGATGAGGGCATTCCTGCCCCTCTTCACACCCACACCATCCCGTGTCCGCCTCCTTCCCATCAAGCCAGAGTTCGAAGTCAAGCTGTGCCTGATCCTGTGCAAGAGGAGGGCAGATCCATGGACCCCAATGTCCTTCGTCGCTCCCCTCTGCATCTCAGTGAGGTTGGTGCTCGCCGGACTCTCCAATGGCATCCTCAGTTCAATGCTCATGTCCGGAGGCCCTCTATTCCCTCTGGTACGTTGCCCCGTTTTGGTATTGATTACAAGAAGCGTCTTACGGACTTAAGAACTCAGCGCAGCGAGAACCCGTACAAGTTCATCAGGTTTGAGGGAGTTGAGGAGAGGTTTTGGTCTCAGTTTCACAATGACTTTTATGAGTCCGTCCTCTACAAGGGCAGCAAAGCCACCAAGAATGGACCTCTTTTTCAGCACAAGTATGTGGTCCTCAAGTCCTTACAAGATTTCAATCATCCGGAGGTCACTGCTTTGATTCAAAGGCTTGAAGAATGGCGTATTCTTCCTCTTATGACTCTTGAGAAGAATTGGAATGAGGAGATCCTCTTTCAGTTTTGGGCAACTTTGTGGGTCGATCAAGCCTCTAGGGTGCTGCATTGGATGACTCAAGGTGTTCACTATCGCCTTGATTTTATCACTTTCTCTCGTTTGCTTGGTTTTGATCACTTGGATCGAGATGCACCCCGGCTGTCTACCATTTTTGCTGAGGGGATTTCTGAGGCTGACATTGATGCTGCTGAAATGTACAAGCCAGGAGCTCATCCGGATCTCAAGACCACTCACCTGAAGCCTTACTTCTATGTGCTGAACAACCTGATCCGCTACACCATTGACCCAAAGTTTGGAGATTCCATTCACCTTCGTCAAGATGCTCCTAAAATTTTGGCTCGCTTTGGTGCTAATGGTGGCCGCTTTGGTGTCTCGGATTTCATGTGGAACAAGATTGCTGATGCGTCCGTGGATCCAAACAAGTACCTGCCCTATGCTCCATATCTGATGCATATTATTGAGCAAGTGATTGGCATGCAGTTCTCGCACCCTTGCATTCATGCTCCGGTCCGTGCAAAGCACTTAGGTCCTCCTCATGCTCCTCCTCTCAGTCCTGCTGGTGCTGCTACTCCTGGTGCTGCTACCCCTGGTTTTGCCACTCCTGCTAGTGCTGCTGATGCTCATGGTGAAGATATTCCTCCTCAGGGAAGCGGTCGTGGTCGCCGCAGTCCTACCCGTCATGCGTTGCAGCGGTTCTTCTCCTACTTTTGCTATTGCCAAAAGAAGACCGATCAGCGTCTCCGTCGTCTTGAGGAGAAGGCAGATCTTCCTCCATCCTCTCCTCTTCGTGAGTTCCAGGATACCTATGATGAATATGAAAACATGCACCGGACTTCGGCTGATGACGATGAGGAGCAGCAGGATCCTCCCTCTGCTTTTGATCCATCCTATGGTGGTGGGATTCCTGCTGGTTTCTCAATGGAGGACACCGAGGCTGGCTTTGCTTATCAGGATCTCTTTGGAGCTGCGGACGATGTTACCAGGGCCTCTGCTTCTGTTGCACCCCCTCATGAGCAGTCCACCTCCGCTGATCCTCATGGTAAGGGTCCGTTGCGTACCTTCATCGACTACAGCGACGACGACGACCTTGGTGGTGGTGACGAGTAGTCTTTCTAGCTCTTCCTCGCAGCCTACCCTTTTTGGCACTTGCTGCCAAAGGGGGAGTGTTAGGCTTATATTTGCTGTAATAAGTTAGTTGCTGGTGCCCGTCTTAAACTTTCTTAGTGATGAACTATGTGTGGTGAACAAGAACTTCGTTGTGTGATGGTTGATTGTAAGCTAAACACTTATATTTCTCGTTATATCCTGCTTGTGTTAGCTTCTTTAGACTTTTGTTGGTGCAATGTTGTTTTGAATGGTTATTGTGAGTCCCTTGGTTCTTGCACAATCATTCAATTTCTTCTTTTACTCTTTGTGATATACCCTGTCATACGCATCACGGTTTATTTCTTGTCACACACACATCCTTTTAGGCACCCCACGGATTACAAAATTTAGGGGGAGCTTGATCTTAATGTATGCCATCTTGATATTAATCAAGATTTGAAATTCCAAATTCAATGCATACATTAAGGGGGAGCCCAACCTAATTTTTTGGAATTCAAAAGCTCTACTTCTTTCAATCTTTTATAAGCCTAAGTTGGTTGTCATCAATTACCAAAAAGGGGGAGTTTGTAAGTGCATTCGCCCCCGGTGTGGGTTTTGATAATTAATGACAATCGAATTAGGAACTAACATGTCTATCAAGTGTAATCTACAGGTGTTAGTTCATTGATGGAATCAAACAAACACATTTGGTGAATCACAGCACCCCCAAAATTTCTTCATATAAGCGACGTTTCAACTCAAGGAGCTACTTAGTTTTATTTCTTGGTTGAGTTATAGGAAACGCCGCACTATCAAGAGGGATGCAAATTGAGTCGGTAAGATGAGGATAAAGGTGCTCAGGTCATCTTAGGTCTTGCGCTTGAGAGACACACTTGCACACACGAACTTCTGGAAAGTTTCTTCTCTGCCAGGGTGAGCCGGTAGTACCGGCCCTCAGGGCCGGTGGTACCGGCAGTGCCAGCTCTTCTCCTGAGTTTTGCGAGAAATTGAACTACCGGTAGTACCGGGCTTTGACCGGTGGTACCTGCTACCGCCGGTAGTACCGGTGAAACGCCGGTAGTACCGGCAGGCGAAAATCCCGCAGAACTCATGTTTTGCGAGATTTTGCACTGCCGGTGGTACCGGCCTTCCACCGGTAGTACCGGCGCTGGCCGGTAGTACCGGCCCAAGGCCGGTAGTACCGGTAGGCCTTTTTCTCGCATCTTTCTCAGCTTTCTCACGTTTAGATCTGGGGGCACCGGTGGTACCGGTGTTTGCACCGGTAGTACCGGCCAGTGTTCTGTACTCTAGTATAAATAGCTCTTCCCTCTTTTCTAACCGTTGGCTTGCTCATTCTTGCTACTCCAACTCTAAGAAAACAGTCTCCAAGCTTTGTCTCACCCACTCTCTCTCCCTCTTGCTCCTAGACTTCATTTCTTGAGAGATTCGAGCTAGAGAAGTGAGATTAGAGAGTTGGGAGCATCGATCTGCGACTTGAGCACTCCGTTCCTCGTCTTGCCGGTTTGGTTTGCATTTGTTACTCTTGGGTTCTTGGAACCCTAGCCGGCTAGGCGTTCTTCGTGGTTGCCCGTGTTGATTCATTTGTGAGGGCACCCCGAAGTGTTTGTATTACCCCTTGATTCTTAGTGGAAACATCAAGCCAACCTTTGTGGTTGCTTGAGGAGGAGACCTATGTGGTCAGACCTTCGTGGTCACCTCAACAACGGGGACGTAGGTACTCCTTAGTGGAGATTGCCGAACCTCGGGAAAAATACCTTGTCTTGCTGTGGAGGTAGCTTCGACTACCCTTGCTTGTGTTCTTTGTGTTCCTATCTCTCTCCCTTCTTTCAACAGGTAAACAAAGGTCGATCTACGTTTTGGTGAAGGATTGAGCTAAGGGAACTCCAACAACATCCTCCTCTATGCTTAGGAAAGTGGGGTAAAACTCAGATCTGAAATCTAAGCACTTTATACTCAGATTTCATAGCTGTCTTAGGAAGTCGGTAGTACCAGCAGTTTGCGTCGGTAGTACTGGCTGTGTGACACCAGTAGTACCGGCCCAAACTGTCGGTGGTACCGACAGGCATTTGACTTCCGCAACTTGAGTTTTTGAGTTTCAGGTTTTTAAGATACGCCTATTCACCCCCCCTCTAGGCCAATTAGATCCTTTCAACGAGACCACCTAATCCTTCTATTCTCCGTAGTTATCGTCATAGATCACGTTCAAAACCTGCTAAACAATTTTCAGTACGATTTGTACTGGCCACTGGCTCCCACCCTATGCTTTTGCGTAAGCTTTGTGGTAAGTGGAATGCAAAGGGTAGATCAAGAGGCCTATATATATGGCTGTAGTTTTTCCTATGCAAGTTCATCAATATTTTATAATAATAATTCATCAGGTTTTAATCCATCTCAACCACACGTCCATCCATCCATCCCATCACACACATCTCACCACACTCTCATTCTCTAGGCGGCAAGTACGACTCCCGCTCGTGCCTTGCCTCAACGGCCAACGCCGGATCCAACACAAACCCAGGGGGAGATAGAAAGGACTCCTCTCTCTAGTCAAGTGAAGCTGTACTTAGGAAAGGTCCATAGCCGACGAGTCGGCATATGTATCGATCGATCAACCAAACTCTGCAGAGGTTTACACTAACCACAAGATCACCATCATCGACGGTGGCCCCCGTCTAGGCTGATTCCGAGCTGCCTCCCAACTAAATACGATGCCACCCTACCACTCAGAACTGGGGCCATACCGGAGTACCACCGGCATGCTGAGACTGTGAGGCGTAGTACCGGGCCCCCAAGGTCACTACGCTGTCTTAGGAGGGTGTGGGTCCTCATGCCCGTACCTCCCTACACTATCTGCTATCAACCTAGTAGTAGTGGCACCGCACTAGCTGGTCGTACATCCGTCCCGTTCCATGGCTAAGGCGAGTGGCGTGTAAGGCTTCCTAAGACCCGGTCCACAGAACATATCAGTCCTTAGGGTGACCAAACAGGATATCTTCACGAGGGGTCAACCGATGCCCCGCTCGACGGGACATCCGGCTACCCCGTGCTAAACAGCACCTCCCATCCCGGCGCTTCATCCCACGAAGACACTCCACTCTGGGACCTCTCCCTGTCACATGTACCCGCCACAGGTAACTCTCATGGAGAACGCCCAGGTAGCGTCCTCCGGCAAGACTTGTCCCAAGACTCATCGTAGATCCTGCTCGGTCGACTCAACCCTCACCACACACCCAAGACACACACCAAGATCTCCCCAAATCCATTACCATCTCATTATCCAGTTATTGGCACCACGTGCCTTATCCACTCACCTCCAATCTCCCACATTGCATCACATCACAGATATAATGCGTAGTAGAAGCAGTAGCAAGTAGTATGCAAGCATCTAACCTAACAGCGGGTGTGCGAGGGTCATAGGTTGCAACAAGGCAATGGCGCACAAGCATTTCTACCATGCAACCTATCACAGTTCACTTGCATAAAAGTAAAGCACTAGCATCTACATTATTGCATGTCTAATAGGATTCTACGAGGTTGGGTGGGACGTGGCACCTGTCGAGTGACATTTCCTCAGTTCACTTGTAGTTGTACTCATCCAAGGTCTTTCTCCTATCTGCATGTCCTTCCTTCAACTGGTTCCGATTCGATCATCGCTAACCGAAGCAACTACCTCGTAAACGACAAACAAGGCGAAACAATCAAACCACTAGTCCTAGGAAGACTGTGAAAAGAGACGATAAAACACTGAAGGACAACTACACTGAAAGAGCACTGAAAGGAAAACGGCTTAGCCCTCTCGGCGGGTGTCCGATCCCTGGGCTAAAAGAAATAGGAATGGCTGTTCACCAAGTACAAGTTTAAGTCTTAGCCTAGCCGGTACTTCCCGAGTCGACTGTGTCAACCTGTACAGCTTTAATAATTGGCTTAGACCCTAACTTATCTCGAGTAAACACCACGGCTAACGGGCTTTCGATCCAGTGTCATAGAAACTGACGTGAACCAAACGGTTGTAAGCACAAGAGATTCCGATCTCTCTCAACCCATACGTCATTATGATCGACGAGAGTCAAAAGAGAGTGGAACAAAGAGGGAAGAAAAGGGAAGTGGTCTTCTCCTTCCAATCCACTCGCCATGGTCAGAGACGAGGAATCAGAAAGAGTGACGCACAAAGAACACGAGTGCTCAAGCTACTTGTAGGGTACCACGACCTAGGTACACTGAATGCACTAAGACATTCCTAGGGTCCTTAGCAGTGTGGTTGTCACCGCGAGAACCAAGAAATGCTACGGTCGAATAGGTACAAGCATACAAGAGTTTAAGCACGAAGAACCCAAAAGGCAAGAAAAGACATGGGTTTCACTTTCCATTGATCCGCTCGCCATAGCAACGACGGGAATCGCTGGATTGGAAACAAAACATCAAACAAGTAAAAGGGGCTCAATCCACATCTTATTGGATCGATGGGGATTAATAGCAAGAGAAGAAGAATGGAGTTCATACTCTTTGGACCAACTCATCATGGGGTAAACGACGGTTGTCTAAAAAGAGATACGACCCCATGATCTATTCCAACTCATAACACTTCTCGACCTAGGTGCTTCTGAGTCGGCACAGGGTCATTCCTATAGTTCCAGGCGATGCGGTTGTCATCGCGGAAACTAGGGAAATGCCCGGGTCTAGGTGGCATAAGCATACGAGACAGATAAGATAAACATGCGAGAAAAATAGGATAGGCTCGATGGCCATGGCGAGGCGTCTCGCGACCATGAGCTTCACCTAACGAGTTGGCTTCCGATTGTTCCACAAGGGTTGCTCCTAATCTGTATCCCACTAGACTAGATCACAGAGGACTCGAAGGTGCGGGTAAGAACCGCGTCGTTATGAGTATCGAGTCCGCAATGATCAAACCCTAGGGATAGGGATAGGAGCTAACGACCGTAGTTCAACGAAGTCAACTAAACACGAGGAATGCGTTACGCTCGGCATCGCGATCACGGCGGGACGAACCCACGATCGAAATGGTCGAACGCACTACCATTTCCCTAACCGGCTCGAAGGCTCGGTCCTCAGGCATGCAAATAACAAAAGAAGGAACAACGGAAATACGAGAGAAGGGACATGCTCGGCATTACGGCCATGGCGAGACAAACTCGCGATCGTAACGCTCAAACGCATCGCTCTCTCAACCGGCTCGAAGGCACGGTCCACCGGCAATTCAGAGTAACACAAGACATCACGACTCAACCACTGACAACACAAGACACAATGACAATTCGGAGTAGCACATTTCCAATGGCACAAGATAGAGAGACAGATAAAGTAGACCGGCGCGAAGGCACGGCACAGGCATGGGTATAGATAAATCATGTATCGGCAAGTGTAGATAGATGGATATATACGATAACTAACAAGTATATACAAAGGTACAAGAATGAAGGGCAAGGGTTTTGCCGACGTCACGGAGGGCGTCAACTCAGTTCAAGGTTCGACCTTGGTGGCGAGGATGGCAGCGGGCTTCTACAGCTTGGTCGCGGCTTGCTGCAGCAATGGTGAAGGCACGGTCTTGGTCGGCAACAAGGTAGGCTCGGTGTTGTGGCTCTGCGGGAGGTGCAGCAGGTCCGTGGCTCCCTGTGACAGTGGTAACACACGGCACGAAGGCCAGTCTCAGATAGGAGCACATCGTCAAAGTGAAAAGGGATGGCTTGGGGTTTCGGTTACTCACTGGCGACAGCAAGGAGCCCCGTGTGAGGTGGTACCGCTGCTGCACGTTCTGGCTCGGGGTCGCGATCACCATGACCAGCGCTGACGCGGTGACCATGGCGACGTCCTGGCGTCGGGGTCACAGGTGCGTCGGGGCGTGGGCGAGGCCGACACGGCGCGGGGATGACGGCGTCGCGGGGTCGGGGTCGGCAAGGGGCTCGGCGGAGCTCCTGCTCAGTGCACGACGAAGGTGGACGGCTCCGGTGCGGCGTCGTGGATGAAGCTCGGCGGAGACTCGCCGCGGCGTCGCTCCTGGACGTGGCGACCGTGGCGAGGGCGCAGGGTGGTGTCGAGGACGAGGCGTGTCGCGGACGCGGCGTCGCTACGGCTGGTGCGCGGGGACGGGGCTCGGCGCGGCGGGGCATCCGCGCGGCCGGCCAGGTCGGAGACGCGGACACGGAGGGGCTCCGTGCTCGCGGTGCTGGCCGAAGACGGGGCTCGGGGAAGAGCTCGCGGTGCTGGCCGTGACGCGGCCACGGCGAGGTCCCAGTCGCGGGCTTGGCCTGCTGCTGTCCGCGGTCGTCGTCGTGGCGGCTTCGGCGGCGTGGCAGAGCAGCAGCGGGGCGAGGTCGACGTGGAGGTGAAGTCGCGGGCGTCGTGGTCTCCTGGTTGGCGTCGCGGCGGCTCGGCGGCGGCGCGGCTCCGGGGCACCACCGAGGCAAGGCGAGGTCGGTACGGCGGCGACACTGCTTGGCGAGCAAGGGAGAAGGGGAGGGTGGCGGCGCTGGGAAAGGAGGAGAGGAAGAGGGCGACGGCTCTGGTTCTTATAGGAGGCGCGGCTAGGGTTCCAGAGGCAGCGCGTCCATCCTCGGCGTCCGTGTCCGCGTTGGGACACGTGGAGCGCATCAGCACGGACGTCGAGGGGCAGAGGGCAGGCGCGCAGGGGCTTCCTCCTTGGCGCGGCGGCGGCGGCGTCTGGGGAAGGCAGAGGCACGTCCCCTCCTAGGGTTGGCGCTGAGGCGCCTGCGGTTGGGCCTGGCAGGCCGCGGCTTGGGCCAGAGAGGGTGCTGGGCCACGGGGGAGAGAGAGAGGAGGCTTGCGGCTAGGCCTCGGGCCGGGGCGAGGCAGGGGAGGGGAGCGGGCCGGCCTGGCTGGGCTGGTGGGTTAGCAGGCCGGAAGGGGAGAAGGGCGAGCTGGGCTACAGCGAGAGAAAGAGAAGGAGTTGGAGCCCAAGAAAAGAAGGAAGGCTTTTCCATTTTGCTAAAATGGTTGAGAGGAAAAGGAAAAAGAGATTGAGATGAGTCACCACGAATTTAAGATAGATTTAGCGGTAGAGATTTGGTGATGAGATCAACAAGAGAAAAGTTTTGGAGAAGGGAATTTTGGAAAAGAATTCAAAAAGGATCAAAGGAGTTTGAGACGTACTCCAACGAAAAAGGTTGAGAAGGGATTCGCTTCGCCTTTGAGATAGGCTCAACGGAGATTCGGGAAGACTTTGCTATAGATTGTGCACTCCAAAAGAAACTCAAAACCCTAAACAAGACCCAACTCAAGACGACTCATGAACAGGGGCATTCGTCTACAAACAAATCTACATGTATGCCACGATTTGTTAGCGGGTTAGGATCGAGTTAGACCTAATAACTATATGCTTCACACGATTACAAGAAAAATTTTAAAAAGCTCGTATTTTTGGTTTACGTAAAAATCTGGGATGTTACAGTATGTTCCATGCAAACTGTACAACTATCTTGCATCAAGATTAGCACTATATCCGAACAGACCAAATCGAGCCTCCACTTGAGCCACTTCAACTATGAGTACCATCGGGTGCGTCTAAAATGGTTTCTTAACCTATGGTGCATTAGGCGTAAACCGTGCACATATCTTCTACCAAAACTAACACTGTCTCTAAACGAAACGAAGCAAGATACCATTGACACACATCATCAAGGAGTTATATCAGGTCCGTCCTAACTGATTTCTGAGCATATCATATGTTCTATGCAAACCATGCATCTATCTTGCATCAAGATTAGCACTATCTCCAAACAGACCAAACCAGGCTTTCACTTGAGCACCTTGACCAAGGAGTACCATCAGGTGCGTCCAAAATGGTTTCTTATCCTATGGTGCATTAGGTGCAAACCGTGCACCTGTCTTGCACCGAAAATAACACTGTCTCTAAACGGACCAAAGTGAGACTCTATATGACACATGTCATCTAGGAGTTCCAACTGGTGCGTCCAAATTGATTTTTAAGCATATGGTATGTTCCTTGCAAATCGTGCACCTATTTTGCATCAAGATTAGCACTATCTCTAAACAGACCGAACCGAGCCTCCACTTGAGCCTCTTCACCTAGGAGTACCAACAGGTGCTTCCAAATTGGTTTCTTAGACTTTGGTGCATTAGGCGCAAACCGTGCACATTTCTTGCACCGAAACTAATACTATCTCTAAGCACACCAAAGCGAGATTCCATATGACACACGTCATCAAGGAGTTCTATCGGGTGTGTCCAAATTAATCTCCAAACATATGGTACGTTCCACGCAGACTGTGCATCTATCTTGCATCAAGATTAGCACTATCTCCAAAAAGACCAAACCGAGCTTTCACTTGAGCCTTTTACCTAGGAGTACCATCGGGTGCGTCCAAAATGGTTTCTTAGCCTATGCTGCATTATGTGCAAACCTTGCACCTATCTTGCACCGAAACTAAAACTGTCTCTAAATAGACTGAAGCAAGATTTTGTATGACACGCGTCATCTAGGTGTTCCATCATGTGCGTCCAGATTGATTTCCAAGCATTTGGTATGTTCCATGCAAACCGTGCACCTATCTTGCATTAAGATTAGCACTATCTCCAAACAGACCGAACCGAGCATCCACTTGAGCCCCTTCACCTAGGAGTACCAACAAGTGCGTCTAAAATGGTTTCTTAGACTATGGTGCATTAGGTGCAAACTGTGCATCTATCTTGCACCGAAATTAACAATGTCTCTAAATGGACCGAAGTGAGATTCCATATGACACGTCATCAAGGAGTTCCATCGGGTGCATCCAAATTGATTTCCAAGCATATGGTATGTTCCATGCAAACCATGCACCTACCTTGCATATGGATTAGCACTATCTCCAAACTAACCTTCCACTTGAGCCTCTTCAGCTAGGAGTACCAAATTGTGCGTCCAAAATGGTTTCTTAGACTATGGTGCATTAGGCGCAAACTGTGCACCTATCTTGCACTAAAACTTACAATGTCTACAAACGGACCGAAGCAAGATTTCATATGACGCACGTCATCTAGGAGTTCCATTGGGTGCATCCAAATTGATTTCTAAGCATATGGTATGTTCCTTGCAAATCATGCAACTATCTTGCATCAAGATTAGCACTATCTCCAAATAGATCAAACCGAGCTTCCACTTGAGCCTCTTCACCGAAGTACCAACAGGTTCTTCCAAAATGGTTTCTTAGACTATGGTGCATTAGGCGCAAACCCTGCACATATCTTGCACCAAAACTAACATTATTTCTAACACAGACCAAAGTGAGATTCCATATGACATGTCATCAAGGAGTTCCATTGGATGCATCCAAATTGATTTCCAAGCATATGTTATGTTCCATACAAACCGTGCACCTATCTTGCATCAAGATTAGCACTATCTCCAAACAGACCGAACAGAGCTCCCACTTGAGCCTCTTCATCTAGGAGTACAAACAGGTGTGTCAAAAATGGTTTCTTAGACTATGGTGCATTAGGCACAAACTATGCACCTATCTTGCACCGAAACTAACATTGTCTCCGAACAGACCGAGGCGAGATTCCATATGACACACATCATCTAGGAGTTCCATTGGGAGCGTCCAAATTGATTTCTTAACATATGGTACGTTGCATGCAAACTGTGCAACTATCTTGCATCAAGATTAGCACTATATGCGAACAAACCAAATCGAGCCTCCACTTGAGCCTCTTCAACTTTGAGTACCATCGGGTGCGTCTAAAATGGTTTCTTAGCCTATGGTGCATTAGGCGTAAACCGTGCACATATCTTCTACCAAAACTAAATCTGTCTCTAAACGAACCGAAGCAAGATTCCATATGACACAAATTATTAAGGAGTTATATCAGGTGCGTCCTAATTGAGTTCTAAGCATATCGTATGTTCCATGCAAACCGTGCATCTATCTTGCATCAAGATTAGCACTATCTCCAAACAGACCGAACCGAGCATCCACTTGAGCCCCTTCACCTAGGAGTACCAACAAGTGCGTCCAAAATGGTTTCTTAGACCATGGTGCATTAGGTGCAAACTGTGCACCTATCTTGCACCAAAACTAACAATGTCATGTGTTGTGTGCACCCACTATCAAGTACCCAATGCCTTCCTCTGGCTTTATAATTTACCCACAAAACAAATCAATGTTTCTTAGGTACCCATACTTGTTTGGGTCCTTGGAGGTTAGTGACTAAGCTTTTTGGTACCCAAATGGCCTTCTTCTTTGGACCCACAATTGGTGTACCAACAAACTTAGCATGCACACCCTTCTCACCCTTGGTAAGCACATAACAAGAATCAAATGGAATGTAAGATACATTAGCATTTTTCTTGTTCTTGTTCACTTTATTGCAATTAAGCTCTAGGTGCCCAACTTGCTTGCATTTGTTGCAATACCAACCATTGCTCTTCACAAAGCTAGGCTTGTGAGTTGCAAAGGTTGCCTTGCCTTTCTTGGGGGTATAGCCTAATCCCTCTTTGTTGAGAGAAAACCTTTGACTACCCAAGCACTTTAGCAAGCGGGCCTCACCACCATAGGCCTTGCCTAGGGCGTGAGTGAGCTCATCCACCTCTCTCTTGAGAGTCTCATTCTCAACCTTTAGTGAGGTATCACAAGTGACACTAACACTAGAAGTAGAGGTAGAGTTGGTGGAGGTGGATGAAGACCTACAAGAAGAGTTAGTGGCAACAACAATAGGTGGGTTGGGTGATTCTTTAATTAAGTCACATGTTGTGCCCACATCACATTATACAACAACCTTTTCCCTGTTCTCTTCTAACAAGGAGTGAGCTTTCTCAAGCTTGGTGTGAGCCTTGCCAACCTTCTCATGGGCTTCCACTAGCCTCTCATGATTAGCATTGAGCTCATCAAAGGATTGCTCAAGAGCTTTTAACTTCTTGGCCAATTCTTTGCACTTCTTGTTTTTAGATTGAATGAGAGATTCGGCTTGTTCTAACATGTCCATGAGTTGTTCATTAGTGAATTTATTTTCATCATCACTATCACTATCATGTTCATGTTCACTTTCACTTTCATCATATTGTACCTTGTGGCACATGGCCATGAAGCATGAAGGAGTGTCGAAGAGTGATGGCTTGTTGATAGCAATGCTTGCAAGTGCCTTCTTTTTGGATGATTTATCATCATCGCTTGAGTCATCATCCGAAGAGGCATCACTATCCCATGTCACAACATAGGATCCACCCTTCTTCTTCTTCTTGAAGACCATCTTCTTCTCTTTGTTTTCTTTCTTCTCCTTCTTGTTCTTCTTGTTATGCTCATCATTGTCACTATTGTAAGGACAATCCACCACAATATAATCGAGGCTCTTGCACTTGTAGCATAGCCTCACATATTTCTTGTTCTTGGAGTTGTCCCTTCTCTTCTTTGTATGGTAGCCCTTTTTCTTCATCATCTTGCCAAACTTGCGGACAAAGAGTGCTAGTGCTTCATCATCACTATCATCATTGGAACACTCCTCATCACTTGATTCTTCCTTGTTCTTGCTCTTGGATGAAGAGCTAGCTTTGAATGCTCCACTCTTCTTCTTCTTATCATCATCATCCTTCTTCATGACCTCATTATCATCATTGTCATTATATTGATCTTCGGTCATGACATCTCCAAGTACCTCATTGGGAGATACACCTGTCAATCCACCTCTAAAGATGATTGTTCTCAATGTCTTGAACCTCTTGGGCAAGCACATCAAGAACTTGTGAATGAAGTCCTCATCCTTCACTTTCTCACCAAGGCCCTTGAGGTCATTGATGATGACTTGGAGCCTATAGAACATTTCCGAAATTGACTCATCATCCTTCATATTGAAGTTTGATAGCTTGTCCTTGAGCATGTACAACTTGGCACTTTTTACCGTTGTAGTGCCACATATGTTTCTTCTAGCCTTGTCCACACTTCACTTGCCTTCTCAAGATCTTTGACTTGTTCAAATACCTTTCAATCAATGCCATTATAGTTGTGTTGAGAACCATTGTATTGCATTGCTTGTTTGCTCTCTCATTGTCGGTGGGGTTAGCGGGGTCAAGGATCACAAAATCATTCTCCGTGACTTCCCACACTCTATCATTGATTGATCCAAGATACACTTTCATTTTTCTCTTCCAGTAGTCAAAAGAACTTGTTCCATCAAAGAACGGTGGTTTGCCCCCAACATGGTTGAACACTATTTGAGCCATAATTTGAGCACCGAGGTTGTTAAGCCTTCACAAAACGGTGACCACGGCTCCGATACCACTTGAAAGGTCCTAATATGGCTAGAGGGGAGGTGAATAGCCTATTTAAAGTCTACAAACTCACTAGAGCAAGAGGTTAGTAGATAACAAGCATAGCTTTTTGCTCTAGCTCTAAAGGGGTGTTTGCCAGCCACCTATCCAACAATTCTAGTTGCTATGATCACTATGCACACAAGAGCTATGTCACTACTTACACTAGAGAGCTATCTAAAGTTTCTATACAAGTAAGTAAGCTACTCTAGTTTGCGGGAATGTAAGAGAGAGATGGTTTGATCTTTATACCGCCACATAGAGGGGATGAACCAATCAATAATATGAAGTCCAATCACCAGGAGAAATCCAATGAACAATCATAATGGAGACACACAATTTTCTCCCAAGGTTCACGTGCTTGCTGGCACGCTACGTCCCTATTGTGTCGACCAACACTTGGTGGTTCAGTGGCTAAGAGGTGTAGCACGAACCTCGTCCTCACTAGGACACCGCAAGAACTGACCCACAAGTGAGGTAACTCAATGACACGAGCAATCCACTAAAGTTACCTTTCGGCTCTCCGCAGGGAAGGTACAAGACCCCTCACAATCACTAGGAGATAGCCACGAACAATCACCAACTCGTGCCAATGCTCCTCCGCTGCTCCAAGCTGTCTAGGTGGCGGCAACCACCAAGAGTACCAACAAAACCACAGCCAAATCGATCCCCAAGTGCCACTAGATGCAATCACTCAAGCAAATGCACTTGGAATCACTCCCAATCTCACAAAGATGAATAATCTATGAAGGAGATGAGAGGGAGGTGTTTGCTTAGGCTCACAAGGATTCAAGTATGCTAGAATGCCAAGAGAGTGAGCCCTAAGTCGGCCAACAACTATTTATAAGCTCCTCAAAACAAATAGAGGCATTGGCTCTTTCACTGGGCTAAAAATGGGGTCACCTGATGAACCACAGGGGCACCGGACGCTCAACCCCTATGTCTGGTGCTCTAGAAACAGCCACGTGTTGCCCTATCCACTTTCGCATGTTGATCTCTAACGGTCACCTATAGAGCACCAGACGCGCTCAAGTTGGCACCGAACGCGTCTGGTACTCACCGGACTTAAACTCAGGGAGGTCTGCAAACTCACGGGGTCACCGGACGCTAAGCACGGACCGTCCGGTGCTCACTGGTCTCATACCCAGAGAGCATTGCAAAAGCGCAGAACACTGGACTCAAAACATCGGACGCTCAAATAGGATCTAACCTGCGTCTGGTGTCGGGCGTCCGGTGCCTAGCCCTAGCTAAGCTAGGCACTGCCTACACACCAGACGCACAGACACAGCGTCCAGTGCCTCTAAGCCAGCGTCCGGTAGAAACACTCCCGCGTCTTCTATAATTTTCCCACCGGTGCAATTGAAAAATTGCACGTCATTTTCTCAAAAAAAGCGCCAAATCCCGCCGAGCAAGCTCAGCAGGAGGGGGAGAGGAACCCATCCTCTCGCTACCCTTCAAACTCCACCTCCTTTTCAAAGTGTGCCAACACCCCAATGTGTAAACCAACATGTGCACGTGTGTTAGCATTTTCACAAACATTTTCTTCAAAGGAGTTAAGTTAGCTCACTAGGTTCTAAATGCATGCACATGAATAATGACACCTAGTGGCACTTGATAACCGCTTAGCTAAAGAATTCCCCTCTTTATAGTATGGCTATCTATCCTAAATGTGATCACACCCTCTATGGTGTCTTGATCACCAAAACCAAAACCCTAAGCAATACCTTTGCCTTGACCACCATAGGATTTTGTTTTTCTCTTTCTTCTTTTCTAAGTTAAGCACTTGATCATCTTGTGGTCATCACCATCATCACCATGATCATCTCTTGCTCCATCACTTGGCATGTACCAACCTCATTAAGTCTACACACACTTAGTATAGAGGTTAGTATAAGGGTTTCATCAATTATCCAAAACCAAACTAGGGCTTTCTACAGTTTGCGCCTAATGCACCATAGTCTAAGAAACCATTTTGGACGCACCTATTGGTAATCCTAGGTGAAGAGGCTCAAGTGGAAGCTCAGTTCAGTCTTTTTGGAAATAGTGCTAATCTTGATGCAAGATAGGTGCACGGTTTGCATGGAACGTACCATATGCTCAAAAATCAATTTGGACGCACTAGATGGAAGACCTAGATGACGTGTGTCATATGGAATCTCGCTTTGGTCTGTTTGGAGACAGTGTTGGTTTCGGTGCAAGATATGTGCACGATTTGCACCTTATGCACCGTAGGCTGAGAAACCATTTTAGACGCACCTAATGGTACTCCTTGGTGAAGAGGCTCAAGTGGAAGCTCGATGTGGTCTATTTGGAGATAGTGCTAATCTTGATGCAAGGTAGTTGCACGGTTTGCATGGAACATACCATATGCTCGGATATCAATTTGGACGCACCCAATGGAACTCCTAGATAATGTGTGTCATATGGAATCTTGCTTCGGTTTGTTTAGAGACAGTGTTAGTGTCGGTGCAAGATAGGTGCACGGTTTGCACCTAATGCACCATAGGCTAAGACACCATTTTGGATGCACTTGATGGTACTCCTAGGTGAAGAGGCTCAAGTGATACCTCGGTATGATATGTTTGGACATAGTGCTAATTTTCATGTAAGATAGGTGCATGGTTTGCTTGGAACGTACCATATGCTTGAAAATCAATTTGGACACACTCGATGGAACTCCTAAATGATGTGTGTCATATGTAATCTCGCTTTGGTCCATTTGGAGATAGTGTTCGTTTCTATGCAAGATTGGTGCATGGTTTGCGCCTAATGCACCATAGGCTAAGAAACTATTATGGAAGCACCCGATGGTACTCCTAGGTGAAGAGGCTCAAGTGAAAGCTTGCTACGATCTGTTTGGAGATAGTGCTAATCTTCATTTAAGATAGGTGCACAGTTTGTATGGAACATACCATATGCTTGAAAATAAATTTGGACGCACCCGATAGAACTCCTAGATGATGTTTGTCTTGTGATATCTCGCTTTGGTCTATTTGCAGATAGTGTTAGTTTCAGTGCAAGATAGGTGCATGGTTTGTGCCTAATGCACCATACTCTAAGAAACGATTTTGAACGCACCCGATGGTACTCCTAGGTGAAGGGGCTCAAGTGAAAGCCCAGTTTGGCCTGTTTGGAGATAGTGCTAATCTTGATGCAAGATAGGTGCACGGTTTGCATGGAACATACCAAATGGTTGGAAATCAATTTGGATGCACCCGATGGAACTCCTTGACGGCGTGTGTCGTACGGAATCTCACTTTAGTCCATTTGGAGATAGTGTTAGTTCTCGTGCAAGATAGGTGCATGGTTTCCGCCTAATGCACCATAGGCTCACAAACCATTGTGGAAGCACCCGATGGTACTCCTAGGTGAAGAGGCTCAAGTGAAAGCTCGGTATGATCTGTGTTGGAGATAGTGCTAATCTTCATGTAAGATAGGTGCACGGTTTGCAAGGAACATACCATATGCTTGAAAATCAATTTGGACGCACCCGATAGAACGCCTAGATGATGTGTGTCATCTGATATCTCGCTTTGGTCTGTTTGAAGATAGTGTTAGTTTCGGTGCAAGATGGTGTATGGTTTGTGCCTAATGCACCATAGTCTAAGAAGATATTGCACGGTTTATGCCTAATGCACCATACTCTAAGAAACGATTTTGGACGCACCCGATGGTACTCCTAGGTGAAGGGGCTCAAGTGAAAGCTCGGTTTGGTCTGTTTAGAGATAGTGCTAATCTTGATGCAAGATAGGTGTATGGTTTGCGTAGAATGTCCCATATGCTCGGAAATCAATTTGGATGCACCTGATGGAACTCCTAGATGACGTGTGTCATATGGAATCTCACTTCAGTCCGTTTGGAACGCACCTGTTGGAACTTCAGTGCAAGATAGGTGCACAGTTTGCACCTAATGCACCATAGTCTAAGAAACCATTTTGAACGCACCTGTTGGTATTGTTAGTTGAAGAGGCTCAAATGGAAGCTCGGTTTGGTCTGTTTCGACACAGTGCTAATCTTAATGCAAGAGTGGTGCACAGTTTGCATGAAACGTACCATATGCTCAGAAATCAATTTGGACGCACCCGTTGGAACTCCTAGATGACGTGTATCTTATGGAATCTCGTTCGGTATATTTGGAGAGTGTTTGTTTCAGTGCAAGATAGGTGCACGGTTTGCGCCTAATGCACCATAGGCTAAAAAACCATTTTGGCACACCCAATGGTACTCCTAGGTGAAGAGGCTCAAGTGAAAACTCGGTTCGGTCTATTTGGAGATAGTGCTAATCTTGATGCAAGATAGGTGTACAGTTTGCATGGAAAGTACCATATGCTCAGAAATCAATTTGGATGCACCTGATGGAACTCGTAGCTGACGTGTGTCATATGGAATCTCGCTTTGGTCCATTTTAAGATAGTGTTAGTTTTGGTGCAAGATAGGTGCACAGTTTGTGCCTAATGCACCATAGTCTAAGAAACCATTTTGGAAAATCTGTTGGTACTCAATGGTAAAGAGGCTCAAGTGGAAGCTCGGTTCGGTCTATTTGGTGATAGTGCTAATCTTGATACAAGATAGGTGCACTGTTTGCATGGAACATACCATATGCTCAGAAATCAATTTGGATGCACCCGATGGAACTCCTAGATGACGTGTGTCATATGGAATCTCGCTTTGGTCCGTTTGGAGATAGTGTTAGTTTCGGTGCAAGATAGGTGCACAGTTTGCACCTAATGCACCATAGTCTAAGAAACCATTTTGATCGCACCTATTGGTACTCCTAGGTGAAGAGGCTCAAGTAGAAGCTCGGTTTGTTATGTTTCGAGACAGTGCTAATCTTAATGCAAGATAGTTGCACGATTTGCATGAAATGTACCATATGCTCAGAAATCAATTTGAACGCACCCATTGGAACTCCTAGATGATGTGTATCATATGGAATCTCGTTCGGTCTGTTTGGAGAGTGTTAGTTTCAGTGCAAGATAGGTGCACGGTATGCGCCTAATGCACCATAGGCTAAAAAACCATTTTGGACACACCCGATGGTACTCATAGGTGAAGAGGCTCAAGTGAAAGCTCGGTTCGGTCTATTTGGAGATTGTGCTAATCTTGATGCAACATAGGTGTACGGTTTGCATGGAAAGTACCATATGCTCAGAAATCAATTTGGACGCACCTGATGGAACTCGTAGATGACGTGTGTTATATGGAATCTTGCTTTGGACTGTTTGAAGATAGTGTTAGTTTTTGTGCAAGACAGGTGCATAGTTTGCACCTAATGCACCATAGTCTAAGAAACCATTTTGGAAAATCTGTTGGTACTCAAAGGTGAAGAGGCTCAAGTGGAAGCTTGCTCTGGTCTGTTTGGAGATAGTGCTAATTTTGATGCAAGATAGATGCATGGTTTGCATAGAACGTACCATATGCTCGGAAATCAATTTGGGCGCACCCGATGGAACTCCTAGATGATGTGTGTCATATGGTATCTTACTTCGGTTCATTTGGAGACAGTGTTAGTTTTGCTGGAACATAGGTGCACAGTTTGCGCATAATGCACCGAAGTCTAAGAAACCATTTTGGACGCATCTATTGGTACTTCTAGGTGAAGAGGCTAAAGTGAAAGCTCGGTTTAGTCTATTTGGAGATTGTGCTAATCTTGATGCAAGATAGGTGCACAGTTTGCACGGGACATACCATATGCTCAAAAATGAATTTGGACGCACCCGTTGGAACTCCTAGATGACGTGTATCATATGGAATCTCGTTCGGTCTGTTTGGAGAATTTTAGTTTCAGTGCAAGATAGTTGCACGGTTTGCTCCTAATGCACCATAGGCTAAAAAACCATTTTGGACACACCTGATGGTACTCATAGGTGAAGAGGCTCAAGTGAAAGCTCGGTTCGGTCTATTTGGAGATTGTGCTAATCTTGATGCAACATAGGTGTACAGTTTGCATGGAAAGTACCATATGCTCAGAAGTCAATTTGGACACACCTGATGGAACTCGTAGATGACGTGTGTCATATGGAATCTCGCTTTGGTCCGTTTGAAGATAGTGTTAGTTTTGGTGCAAGATAGGTGCACAGTTTGCGCCTAATGCACCATAGTCTAAGAAACCATTTTGGAAAATCTGTTGGTACTCAAAGGTGAAGAGGCTCAAGTGGAAGCTTGGTCCGGTCTGTTTGGACATAGTGCTAATCTTGATGCAAACTGTGCACCTATCTTGCATAAACATTAGCACTATCTCCAAACAGATCAAACCGAGCTTTCACTTGAGCCTCTTCATCAAAGTACCAACAGGTGCTTCCAAAATGGTTTCTTAGACTTTGGTGCATTAGGCACAAACCATGCAGATATCTTGCACTGAAACTAATACTATCTCTAAGCACACCAAAGTGAGATTCCATATGACAAACGTCATCAAGGAGTTCTATATGGTGTGTCCAAATTAATTTCTAAGCATATGGTACGTTCCATGCAGACCGTGCATCTATCTTGCATCAAGATTAGCACTATCTCCAAACAGACCGAACCGAGCTTCCACTTGAGCCTCTTCATCTAGGAGAACAAACAGGTGCGTCAAAAATGGTCTTAGACTATGGTACATTAGACACAAACTATGCACCTATCTTACACCAAAACTAACATTGTCTCCAAACAGACCGAAGCGAGATTCCATAAGACATGTCATCTAGGAGTTGCATTGGGTGCGTCCAAATTGATATCATAACATATGGTACGTTCCATGCAAACTGTGCAACTATCTTGCATCAAGGTTAGCACTATATCCGAACAGACTAAATCGAGCCTCCACATGAGCCACTTCAACTACGAGTATGATCGGGTGCATCTAAAATGGTTTCTTAGCCTATAGTGCATTAGGCCCAAACCGTGCACATATCTTCCACCAAAACTAACAGTCTCTAAACGAACCGAAGCAAGATTCCATATGACACACAAATCATCAAGGAGTTATATCAAGTGTGTCCTAATTGATTTCTGAGCATATTGTATGTTCCATGGAAACCGTGCATCTATCTTCAATCAAGATTAGCACTATCTCCAAACAGACCAAACTGAGCTTTCACTTGTGCACCTTGACCTAGGAGTACCATCGGGTGCGTCCAAAATGGTTTCTTATCCTATGTTGCATTAGGTGCAAACCGTGCACCTATCTTGCACCGAAACTAACACTGTCTCTAAACGGACCGAAGTGAGATTCCATATGACACATGTCATCTAGGAGTTTCATCTGGTGCATCCAAATTGATTTCTGAGCATATGGTGCACCTATCTTGCATCAAGATTAGCACTATCTCTAAACAGACCGAACCGAGCCTCCACTTGAGCCTCTTCACCTAGGAGTACCAACAGGTGCTTCCATAATGGTTTCTTAGACTTTGGTGCATTAGGCGCAAACCGTGCACATATCTTGCACCGAAACTAATACTGTCTCTAAGCACACCAAAGCGAGATTCCATATGACGCACGTCATCAAGGAGTTCTATTGGGTGTGTCCAAATTAATTTCTAAGCATATGGTACGTTCCATGCAGACCATGCATCTATCTTGCATCAAGATTAGCACTTTCTCCAAATAGACCAAACCGAGCTTTCACTTGAGCCTTTTATCTAGGAGTACCATTAGGTGCGTCGAAAATGGTTTCTTAGCCTATGCTGCATTATGTGCAAATCTTGCACCTATCTTGCACTGAAACTAACACTGTCTCCAAACGGACCAAAGCAAGATTTCGTATGACACACGTCATCTAGGAGTTCCATCATGTGCGTCCAGATTGTTTTCCAAGCATTTGGTATGTTCCATGCAAACCGTGCACCTATCTTGCATCAAGATTAGCACTATCTGCACACTGATCGAACCGAGCATCCACTTTAGCCCATTCACCTAGGAGTACCAACAAGTGCATCCAAAATGGTTTCTTAGACTATGGTGCAATAGGTGAAAACTGTGCACCTATCTTGCACCGAAACTAACAATGTCTCCAAATGGACCGAAGCGAGATTCCATATGACACACACGTCATCAAGGAGTTCCATCGGGTGCATCCAAATTGATTTCCAAGCATATGGTATGTTCCATGCAAACCATGCACCTACCTTGCATAATGATTAGCACTATCTCCAAAATGACCGAACCAAGCTTCCACTTGAGCCTCTTCACCCAGGTGTACCAAATAGTGCGTCCAAAATGGTTTCTTAGACTATGGTGCATTAGGCGCAAACTGTGCATGTATCTTGCACTAAAGCTTACAATGTCTACAAACGGACCGAAGCAAGATTCCATATGACACACGTCATCTAGGAGTTCCATTGGGTGCGTCCAAATTGATTTCTATGCATATGGTATGTTCCTTGCAAATCATGCACCTATCTTGCATCAAGATTAGCACTATCTCCAAATAGATAGAACCGAGCTTCCACTTGAGTCTCTTCACCGAAGTACCAACAGGTGCTTCCAAAATGGTTTCTTAGACTATGGTGCATTAGGCGCAAACCATGCACATATCTTGCACCAAAACTAACACTATTTCTAAACAGACCAAAGTGAGATTCCATACGACACACGTCATCAAGGAGTTCCATCGGGTGCATCCAAATTGATTTCCACGCATATGGTATGTTCCATGCAAACCGTGCACCTATCTTGCATCAATTTTAGCACTATCTCCGAACAGACCAAACCGAGCTTCCACTTGAGCCTCTTCATCTAGGAGTACAAACAGGTGTGTCAAAAATGGTTTCTTAGACTATGGTGCATTACGCACAAACTATGCACCTATCTTGCACCGAAACTAACATTGTCTACAAACAGACCGAAGCAAGATTCCATATGACACACGTCATCTAGGAGTTCCATTGGGTGAGTCCAAATTGATTTCTTAACATATGGTACGTTGCAGGCAAACTATGCAACTATCTTGCATCAAGATTAGCACTATATCCAAACAGACCAAATCAAGCCTCCACTTGAGCCTCTTCAACTACGAGTACCATCGGGTGCGTCTAAAATGGTTTCTTAGCCTATGGTGCATTAGGCGTAAACCGTGCACATATCATCTACCCAAACTAACACTGTCTCTAAACGATCTGAAGTCACAAATCATCAAGGAGTTATATCAGGTGGGTCCTAATTTATTTCTAACCATATCATATGTTCCATGCAAACCGTGCCTCAATCTTGCATCAAGATTAGCATTATCTCTAAACAGACCGAACCGAGCATCCACTTGAGCCCCTTCACCTAGGAGTACCAACAAGTGCGTCCAAAATGGTTTCTTAGACTATGGTGCATTAGCTGCAAACTGTGAACCTATCATGCACCGAAACTAACAATGTCTCCAAATGGACCGAAGCGAGATTCCATATGACACACGTCATCAAGGAGTTCCATCGGGTGCATCCAAATTGATTTCCAAGCATATGGTATGTTCCATGCAAACCATGCACCTACCTTGCATCAAGATTAGCACTATCTCCAAACTGACCGAACCAAGCTTCCACTTGAGCCTCTTCACCCAAGAGTACCAAATAGTGCGTCCAAAATGGTTTCGTAGACTATGGTGCATTAGGCACAAACTATGCACATATCTTGCACCGAAACTAACATTGTCTCGAAACAGACCAAAGCGAGATTCCATATGACACACGTCATCTAGGAGTTCCATGGGTGCGTCCAAATTAATTTCTTAACATATGGTACGTTCCATGCAAACTGTGCAACTATCTTGCATCAAGATTAGCACTATATCCGAACAGACTAAATCGAGCCTCCACATGAGCCACTTCAACTACGAGTATGATCGGGTGCATCTAAAATGGTATCTTAGCCTATAGTGCATTAGGCCCAAACCGTGCACATATCTTCCACCAAAACTAACAGTCTCTAAACGAACCGAAGCAAGATTCCATATGACACACAAATCATCAAGGAGTTATATCAAGTGTGTCCTAATTGATTTCTGAGCATATTGTATGTTCCATGGAAACCGTGCATCTATCTTGCATCAAGATTAGCACTATCTCCAAACAGACCAAACCGAGCTTTCACTTGTGCACCTTGACCTAGGAGTACCATCGGGTGCGTCCAAAATGGTTTAGTATCCTATGTTGCATTAGGTGCAAACCGTGCACCTATCTTGCACCGAAACTAACTCTGTCTCTAAACGGACCAAAGTGAGATTCCATATGACACATGTCATCTAGGAGTTTCATCTGGTGCGTCCAAATTGATTTCTGAGCATATGGTGCTCCTATCTTGCATCAAGATTAGCACTATCTCTAAACAGACCGAACCGAGCCTCCACTTGAGCCTCTTCACCTAGGAGTACCAACAGTTGCTTCCAAAATGGTTTCTTAGACTTTGGTGCATTAGGCGCAAACCGTGCACATATCTTGCACCGAAACTAATATTGTCTCTAAGCACACCAAAGCGAGATTCCATATGACGCACGTCATCAAGGAGTTCTATTGGGTGTGTCCAAATTAATTTCTAAGCATATGGTACGTTCCATGCAGACCATGCATCTATCTTGCATCAAGATTAGCACTTTCTCCAAATAGACCAAACCGAGCTTTCACTTGAGCCTTTTATCTAGGAGTACCATTAGGTGCGTCGAAAATGGTTTCTTAGCCTATGCTGCATTATGTGCAAATCTTGCACCTATCTTGCACTGAAACTAACACTGTCTCCAAACAGACCAAAGCAAGATTTCGTATGACACACGTCATCTAGGAGTTCCATCATGTGCGTCCAGATTGTTTTCCAAGCATTTGGTATGTTCCATGCAAACCGTGCACCTATCTTGCATCAAGATTAGCACTATCTGCACACTGATCGAACCGAGCATCCACTTTAGCCCATTCACCTAGGAGTACCAACAAGTGCGTCCAAAATGGTTTCTTAGACTATGGTGCAATAGGTGAAAACTGTGCACCTATCTTGCACCGAAACTAACAATGTCTCCAAATGGACCGAAGCGAGATTCCATATGACACACACGTCATCAAGGAGTTCCATCGGGTGCATCCAAATTGATTTCCAAGCATATGGTATGTTCCATGCAAACCATGCACCTACCTTGCATAATGATTAGCACTATCTCCAAAATGACCGAACCAAGCTTCCACTTGAGCATCTTCACCCAGGTGTACCAAATAGTGCGTCCAAAATGGTTTCTTAGACTATGGTGCATTAGGCGCAAACTGTGCATGTATCTTGCACTAAAGCTTACACTGTCTACAAACGGACCGAAGCAAGATTCCATATGACACACGTCATCTAGGAGTTCCATTGGGTGCGTCCAAATTGATTTCTATGCATATGGTATGTTCCTTGCAAATCATGCACCTATCTTGCATCAAGATTAACACTATCTCCAAATAGATAGAACCGAGCTTCCACTTGAGTCTCTTCACCGAAGTACCAACAGGTGCTTCCAAAATGGTTTCTTAGACTATGGTGCATTAGGCGCAAACCATGCACATATCTTGCACCAAAACTAACACTATTTCTAAACAGACCAAAGTGAGATTCCATATGACACACGTCATCAAGGAGTTCCATCGGGTGCATCCAAATTGATTTCCACGCATATGGTATGTTCCATGCAAACCGTGCACCTATCTTGCATCAATTTTAGCACTATCTCCGAACAGACCAAACCGAGCTTCCACTTGAGCCTCTTCATCTAGGAGTACAAACAGGTGTGTCAAAAATGGTTTCTTAGACTATGGTGCATTACGCACAAACTATGCACCTATCTTGCACCGAAACTAACATTGTCTACAAACAGACCGAAGCAAGATTCCATATGACACACGTCATCTAGGAGTTCCATTGGGTGAGTCCAAATTGATTTCTTAACATATGGTACGTTGCAGGCAAACTATGCAACTATCTTGCATCAAGATTAGCACTATATCCGAACAGACCAAATTGAGCCTCCACTTGAGCCTCTTCAACTACGAGTACCATCGGGTGCGTCTAAAATGGTTTCTTAGCCTATGGTGCATTAGGCGTAAACCGTGCACATATCTTCTACCAAAACTAACACTGTCTCAAAACGATCTGAAGCAAGACTCCATATGACACAAATCATCAAGGAGTTATATCAGGTGGGTCCTAATTGATTTCTAACCATATCATATGTTCCATGCAAACCGTGCCTCAACCTTGCATCAAGATTAGCATTATCTCTAAACAGACCGAACCGAGCATCCACTTGAGCCCCTTCACCTAGGAGTACCAACAAGTGCGTCCAAAATGGTTTCTTAGACTATGGTGCATTAGCTGGAAACTGTGAACCTATCTTGCACCGAAACTAACAATGTCTCCAAATGGACCGAAGCGAGATTCCATATGACACACGTCATCAAGGAGTTCCATCGGGTGCATCCAAATTGATTTCCAAGCATATGGTATGTTCCATGCAAACCATGCACCTACCTTGCATCAAGATTAGCACTATCTCCAAACTGACCGAACCAAGCTTCCACTTGAGCCTCTTCACCCAAGAGTACCAAATAGTGCGTCCAAAATGGTTTCTTAGACTATGGTGCATTAGGCACAAACTATGCACATATCTTGCACCGAAACTAACATCGTCTCGAAACAGACCAAAGCGAGATTCCATATGACACACGTCATCTAGGAGTTCCATGGGTGCGTCCAAATTAATTTCTTAACATATGGTACGTTGCATGCAAACTGTGCAACTATCTTGCATCAAGATTAGCACTGTATCCGAACAGACCAAATTGAGCCTCCACTTGAGCCTCTTCAACTATGAGTACCATCAGGTGCGTCTAAAATGGTTTCTTAGCCTATGGTGCATTTGGCGTAAACCGTGCACATATGTTCTACCAAAACTAACACTCTCTCTAAACAAACCGAAGCAAGATTCCAAATGATATACATCATCAAGGAGTAATATCAGGTGTGTCCTAATTGATTTCTGAGCATATCGTATGTTCCATGCAAACCGTGCATCTATCTTGCATCAAGATTAGCACTATCTCCAAACAGACGAAACCGAGCTTTCACTTGAGCCCCTTGACCTAGGAGTACCATCGGGTGCATCCAAAATGGTTTCTAATCCTATGGTGCATTAGGTGCAAACTGTGGACCTATCTTGCACCGAAACTAACACTGTCTCTAAACGGACCGAAGTGAGATTCCATATGACATATGTCATCTAGCAGTTCCATCTAGTGCGTCCAAGTTGATTTTTGAGCATAAGGTATGTTCCATGCAAATCGTGCACCTATCTTGCATCAAGATTAGCACTATCTCTGAATAGACCGAACTGAACCTCCACTTGAGCCTCTTCACCTAGGAGTACCAACAGGTGCTTCCAAAATGGTTTCTTAGACTTTGGTGCATTAGGCGCAAACCGTGCACATATCTTGCACCGAAACTAATACTGTCTCTAAGCACACCAAAGCGAGATTCCATATGCCACACGTGATCAAGGAGTTCTATCGGGTGTGTCCAAATTAATTTCTAAGCATATGATACGTTCTATGCAGACCGTGCAACTATCTTGCATCAAGATTAGCACTATCTCCAAATAGACCAAACCGAGCTTTCACTTGAGCCTTTTAAATATGAGTACCATCGGGTGCGTCCAAAATGGTTTCTTAGCGTATGCTGCATTATGTGCAAACCTGGCACCTATCTTGCACCAAAACTGACACTGTTTCCAAACAGACCAAAGCAAGATTTTGTATGACACATGTCATCTAGGAGTTCCATCATATGCGTCCAGATTGATTTCCAAGCATTTGGTATGTTCCATGCTAACTGTGCACCTATCTTGCATCAAGATTAGCACTATCTCCAAACAGATCAAACCGAACTTCCACTTGAGCCTCTTCACCGAAGTACCAACAGGTGCTTCCAAAATGGTTTCTTAGACTATGGTGCATTAGGCACAAACCATGCACATATCTTGCACCAAAACTAACACTATTTCTAAACAGACCAAAGCAAGATTCCATATGACACACGTCATCAAGGAGTTCCATCGGGTGCATCCAAATTGATTTCCAAGCATATGGTATGTTCCATGCAAACCATGCACCTACCTTGCATCAAGATTAGCACTATCTCTAAATTGACCGAACCAAGCTTCCACTTGAGCCTCTTCACCCAAGAGTACCAAATAGTGCGTCCAAAATGGTTTCTTAGACTATGGTGCATTAGGCACAAACTATTCACATATCTTGCACCGAAACTAATATTGTCTCGAAACAGACCAAAGCGAGATTCCATATGACACACGTCATTTAGGAGTTCCATGGGTGCGTCCAAATTAATTTCTTAACATATGGTACGTTGCATGCAAACTGTGCAACTATCTTGCATCAAGATTAGCACTATATCCGAACAGACCAAATTGAGCCTCCACTTGAGCCTCTTCAACTATGAGTACCATCAGGTGCGTCTAAAATGGTTTCTTAGCCTATGGTGCATTTGGCGTAAACCGTGCACATATGTTCTACCAAAACTAACACTCTCTCTAAACAAACCGAAGCAAGATTCCAAATGATATACATCATCAAGGAGTTATATCAGGTGCGTCCTAATTGATATCTGAGCATATCGTATGTTCCATGCAAACCGTGCATCTATCTTGCATCAAGATTAGCACTATCTCCAAACAGACGAAACCGAGCTTTCACTTGAGCCCCTTGACCTAGGAGTACCATCGGGTGCGTCCAAAATGGTTTCTAATCCTATGGTGCATTAGGTGCAAACTGTGGACCTATCTTGCACCGAAACTAACACAGTCTCTAAACGGACCGAAGTGAGATTCCATATGACATATGTCATCTAGCAGTTCCATCTAGTGCGTCCAAGTTGATTTTTGAGCATATGGTATGTTCCATGCAAATCGTGCACCTATCTTGCATCAAGATTAGCACTATCTCTAAATAGACTGAACTGAGCCTCCACTTGAGCCTCTTCACCTAGGAGTACCAACAGGTGCTTCCAAAATGGTTTCTTAGACTTTGGTGCATTAGGCGCAAACCGTGCACATATCTTGCACCGAAACTAATGCTGTCTCTAAGCACACCAAAGCGAGATTCCATATGACACACGTCATCAAGGAGTTCTATCGGGTGTGTCCAAATTAATTTCTAAGCATATGATACGTTCTATGCAGTCCGTGCATCTATCTTGCATCAAGATTAGCACTATCTCCAAATAGACCAAACCGAGCTTTCACTTGAGCCTTTTAAATATGAGTACCATCAGGTGCGTCCAAAATGGTTTCTTAGCGTATGCTGCATTATGTGCAAACCTTGCACCTATCTTGCACCAAAACTAACACTGTCTCCAAGCAGACCAAAGCAAGATTTTATATGACACATGTCATATAGGAGTTCCATCATATGTGTCCAGATTGATTTCCAAGCATTTGGTATGTTCCATGCTAACTGTGCACCTATCTTGCATCAAGATTAGCACTATCTCCAAACAGACCAAACCGAGCATCCACGTGAGCCCCTTCACCTAGGAGTACCAACAAGTGCGTCCAAAATGGTTTCTTAGACTATGGTGCTGAAAGGATCAAGACGCCCAAGAGGGGGGGTGAATTGGGCTTCTCTAAAAATTTAAGCACCCTATAAGCTCCAATTCAACCCCTTGTGCCTAGTGTGACTTGGAGAGCTACCGGATAAAAGTTTTGCAACCTAGTTCCAATCCTATTCTAGCATGGCAATTCTAAGAATGTAAAAGCACAAAGTAAATGCTAGAAAGTAAAGGAGTAGTGGAAGAAAATGCTCGGCGATGTTTTGCCGAGGTATCGGAGAGTCGCCACTCTCCACTAGTCCTCGTTGGAGCACCCACGCAAGGGTCTTGCTCCCCCTTGGTCCGTGCAAGGACCAAGTGCTCTCTACGGGCTGATTCTTCGACACTCCGTCGCGGTGAATCGCCCAAAACCGCTCACAAGCTTGACACGAGCCACCCACACGAACTTCGGGTGATCTTCGTGCCTCCAATCACCACCGAACCGTCTAGGTGATGGCGATCACCAAGAGTAACAAGCAAAGAACTCTCACTTGACCCAAACAAGGCACTAGAGAGTGGTGGATGCACACTTGACTCTTGGAACTCACTAGAGAAGGATTCTCTCAAGAAATCACTCCAATCTCAATCCTCTCTAGGCTCTTGCAACTCTCTTGCTCCACAACAAGTTTCTCTGATGTTCAAATGGGCAAGAGAGCTCTCATGGACGAGGTGGAGGAGTATAAATACTATCCACGAAGTCCAAAGGTCAGCCAACCGTTTTCCACTGAAAACGGGGTCACCGGACGCACATTATGTTGCACCGGACGCACTGCACTGAGCGTCCGGTGTGACATAACGGCTACCTGCTCTTTCTCTGACAGGTCACCGGACGCTAAACTCTCAGCGTCCGGTGCACCGTCCGGTGCTCGGGGAAACTTTACATGCTCCCTGCGCATGGGACCGGACGCTACCCGGTGCGTCCGGTGCTAGCGTCCGGTGCTCTGGGGAACTTTGCAAGCTCCCTGGGTAAGGGACCGGACGCTGCCCGGTGCGTCCGGTGCCAGCGTCCGGTGCCTAACCCTAAGCACCAAACTGATCCAACGGCTAAGGACCTCACCGGACGCACTCACAGAGCGTCCGGTGCAGCGTCCGGTGCCCCTTTGGGCACACAAACTTCGTCGAAACGCGATCGCTCCAAAACGAAGTTTGTTCCTCTCGATCTAAGGACTATCTCTGAGCTGCCTAGTGCTAGGTTTACCAAGTGTGCACTACACCTAAACCTAAAGCCTTGCCTAAGTCAAGCTACTAGATCAAAGCCCCTCATAATAGTACGGTCAAAGGAAAACAAAGTCCTAAACTACTCTAAGTGCCCTTCTTCACCATATGACACTTAGACCTAGTCTAGTCTCGACGATGTCCATCCATCCTTTGAAAACCGAAACGATTTCCACTATTAAGTTGGCATGTACGTCCCTGTCCATCGAGTACCTATTTACCATGACCTTACCTATGACTTTGCCTCTGCAAAACACACGTTAGTCAAGGTAATCAACAATGTCATTAATCACCGAAATCACTAAGGGCCTAGATGCTCTTTCAATCTCCCCCCTTTTTGGTGATTGATGACAACTCGAGTATGTAAAGAGTTGAGGTTTTCAAGGAGACTTGGTTTCAATAAGCATGATACAATAAGAACAAAGGAATAAGTCATGCTTATATCAACCAAATCCAATACCCTGCATCCAAATGTGTGAGTGATATACAACAGGATATAAACATAAAGCTCATAGTTACATCGGAGTAGAAACGCGGAAGCAACGATAATATGAGCCAAAACACATGACAAAACAAAATCACAATAAGCACAAATCATGTCTCATAAACCATAGTAACTCACACAAGTGCAATGCATAAAGATAAACATGATGCATGATGAAGAAGTAGCACATAAAGAGTATCTCAAAAGAATAAACTCACTCTCTAGCTCTCTAGCTCCCCCTAACTCCTAACTCTCTCATACGCACTCTCTCCCCCTTTGGCATCAAGCGCCAAAAACCTATGAAGATGGCGGAGGAGGCGGAGCAGAAGAGTCCCTCGGCGCGGCGACAAAACGAGCTGCATCGTCGGAACTATCGGTCGTCGAGGCGGAGGAGGTGGAGTGACCCTCTGAAGCTGCAGGTGCTGGAGAAGCGGTCCGGGTCTGCTCTGGCGCTGTCACAGGCTGTGCTGGCTGCTCAAGTCCGGCTGACGAAGCTGGCACAGACTCGGTCGCTGTAGCTGTCGTCTCTGGTACGGTAGTAGATGGTGCAAGCTGCGCGGACGACGCTACGGACGACGACAGAAGCTCTGTGGTGGTAACTGGCGCCGTAAAGACTGCAGGAGCCTGCAGAGGAGGAGGCGTAGGGTCACCAGTCAGAGCACTGTAGGTGAAGCTGAGGTGCAGATCTGTCTGCGAGTCCTACACAAGCTGTGACGCTGAAGCTGACTGAGGTGTGAAGCCTGAGCGGAGAGGGGTAAACTGCGGTACCTGCTCAAAGCCTGAAGAGATAGCAAGCACCCTGGGAGATCTGGTGCTGTGGCGTCGAGAACGGTTGACTCTGAGCTGGTAGCTGGAGCGGCTGCTGAGACGGGCTCTGAGTCTGGGGCGCAGGAGTAGGGGGCCTGACGGACGACGTGCCTGGGAGCTGCGGAAGCTGAATCCCGGAGGCAGCCATCAGAGCGGCCATCATCGCTGTCTGCTGGGCCTGGAAAGCAAGCTGCTGCTCCTGAAAGGTGAGAAGCTGACGCTGGAGCTCATCCTGCCTGGCCTGCATGGCTGCATTGATGGCAGCCTGATCCCTGTCACGCCTCGCCTGCTCCTCAGCGGCACGACGCGGGGTCGGAAGCACTCGAAGAACCGCCTGCCTCGTGATCATGAGCTCTGGGAGGAAGGTCAGTTACTGGCGGCTGATAGTCATCATCTGAGCTGTCTGAGGTGAAGTCAAACTCGCCCTCTGCCTCGGCATCTGCAAAACCGCCAATAGCTATATCCTGCTGCTCCTCTGTCTCTGCAACTGCTGCTGTACTGCGGGTGCCCCTAGGAGAAGGTGGGGGCACCGGTCCACGTGGAGCACGAGGAGGAGGAGCACCTCTGAGGTCGTGGTGTGCTCTCAACATCTGTCGGGGGTCGTAGTGGGGGAAGACGGTGTCTGACTCAGTCAACTCCCTCTGCAAGTGAGCTGGCAGGGGCAGTGGCCTAGCACGAAGAATAAGCAGGGTGATCCAATGTGCGTAGGGCAACTGACGCCGGCCCCTGAAGCTCTCTGAGATGGTGTCCTCTATCTCTGAGACGATAAGATCCCACAAGTCAAACTGCGTCTGGGAGATAAGGTGAGCGACGAGCCACTGCTGCATACGCGTGAATCCATCTCTGTAGCCTGTCCTGGGGAGAAGAGTCTTCCTCAACACAAAGTCGAGGATCCTGGCTGGGCGAGTCAAGTCTGCCACTGTCCTGCTGGAGCCCTCCCCAAAAGGTGCACGGAAGCAGGGAGCCACGAAGTCAACTGGTGGTATCTCACCACCGTGAGGACGACGAGGGGGATCAACGTTCCCGTAGCACAGCTGGTGAATCCTGGTGGGAGAGGCTCGCAGTCCAAGCACCTCTCTGGCCCTCTGAGCTGTCACTCTATAGTCTGTGCCTGCCAGTGCGTAGTGAATATAGCTGTGATCTGGAGAAATCCATACTGACGCATAGAACTCTCTGACCCACTGCTCACAATAAGTACCTGGAAGCGCTAGCAGCTCTGGGAGTCCGTGGAGGTAAGTAAAATACTGGCGAATATCTGCCCCTACCACGTTCCCGGGAATCTCCAGGTCAATCACCCTGTGCTCCCTGAACTGAGACTGAGAGTGAACTAGTGCCTCGTAGATGTCCTCCTGGACGACTGTGTAGAAACGGGCACCAGCTCTGGGATCCCTGGCAGCTGGAAACCAAGTCGGAAACGAAACGAACCGCAGCTGCTGTATCTCCCTGGCTGACACACGGGTAAGATCCCGGTGGATCCTGACTGGCCTCTGGCGGGAAGCTGGAGTGCCTCTAGCCGGAGAGGCTCGAGCTGTGGAGGTGGACTGACCCTGCGTACCAGTCCGGGGAGTGGCCTGAGTACGAGCACGAGTCGACCTCCTCAGTGGCTGCTCCTGCTCCTGTCCCTCAGCTGGACCCTCTGCCTGGGTCTCTGTCTCAGTGTCCGGATCCTCCTGAGCTGGATCCCTGACCACAAGCCTGACCCTCTGTCCTCCAATCGTCACGGTGCCTGGAGGGGATCCATGGAAAGCCTCTGCCTCAAGCACTGCACGCCTCTGACGCGGCGTAAGATCATCCCCAATCCTCAAAGAACCAGAGTGACCACCCCTCTCGGCTGCCTCGGCTGCTGCTGCAACTGCCTCTACGACCTCTGCATCTCTATCACTGGCCTTCCGCTTCTTGGTGGCCAGCTTCTTTCCTTTGCCTTTCTCTGCCGCTGAGAAGCGACGGGGAGGATCACCTCCACCATCACCTCCTGGGGAACCTCCTGAGCCAGCTGTCGGTCCACTGACGTTCTTGGTGCGAGCCATAGCAACTCAAGTGTCCGACAAGCAACTGACCGGCAATGGAGAACAATGTACTGCAGAGAATTGACAAGAAAAAGGTCTATATAAGCAAATATACCGACTAGAGATGAGATAAACCTATGGATCCCAAGAAAAGATAAGATTAGGGCTCGAAGGCTTACGATCCGAAGACGGGACGCGTTCCGAAAGAGATGACACGATCGGAAACTTCCGGAGACCTCCAAGCCACTCCTCAAGGTGCTATAGAGATAGAACAAATCAAATCGCTGTTGAAAACAACAATCTAATCTATTCATACGATAAATCAAACACTTTGAGGGCGAGGTCCAAGAATCTTACCCCAAACCCTAACTCTTCGAGGAGAGAAGAGCACTGGCGAGGAGAGGGAAGGGGGGGGGGATTCCCTTAGCGGATTTGGCGCGAGGGAAGATTCCAAGGGCGCCGCGGAGGGCCGGGAATCAACGGCAGCGGCGGCGCTAGGGCAGGGCGAGGGCGCGGGCGCGGCCAGAGAACGGAGAGGAAAAGAACCGGCCGCGAGAAACCCCTGGGCGCGGGTTATATCCGCCCGCCACGGGGTCACCGGACGCTCTTAATGTTGCACCGGACGCGTCCAGTGACCACCGGACTCATGCGCAGAGAGGTTTGCATTTTGGCATCGCACCGGACGATGGGCACCGGACGCTGGCTTTAGCGTCCGGTGCTTCAGGTGACGCCTGGTGAGCACCGGACGCACCTCACCGGACGCAACGGGGATACTGTTCCTGCGTCCGGTGAGTACAGTCTGGCGCACTCACCGCACCGGACGCTCAGAGGCAGCGTCCGGTGCATCGTCCGGTGCTCCTCTGAGCACTTTTTCAACTAAGCACCACGTCCGACTTTGACCCAACCAAGTTCCATCTTCAAAAACACTCAAGTAAACACCAAATGGAACTAGTATGAGTGACATCTCTCAAACCCTCAATTTTTCACAAATATTTAGCCATAGGCTTAGTAGATTTTTATGAAAATAGTTTGAGAAAAACACCAAGGAGCATCATATGGCCATAAAGCTAGGGGTTGGAATCACAAATGAGCTTTGAATGCTCCCCCTATCTATGGACGAACACAGCGGATGCTCAACGAATAACCGAAAAGAAAAGATCAACTAACAAGAATGCATATGAAATGAGTTGTAGTGCAATTCTTGAAAGTAAACTAATGCTTGTCAAGTTTGATCCAAGGTTAAGTTTTTCACACACTCAAAGGGGGTTATCTTAACCATGTTAGACAAGCACTACATGCAAGTTGAATTTTTAGTTTTAGCATGCATGATATGCAAAGCAAAAGTTATTTACAAGATTCAACACACAACTTTTATCTTTTAGTGAAGTTAGACATGTCAAGCACATTAAGTTCATTTCTCAACATACAAAACCTAGCTTCATCTAGGGGTTTTGTGAAGATATCCGCCAATTGATTTTCCGTTCCCACATTCTCTAGGGATATGTCACCTTTAGCAACGTGATCCCTAAGGAAGTGATGGCGGATGTCAATATGTTTTGTGCGGGTGTGTTGAACCGGGTTGTTTGCAAGTTTTACCACACTTTCGTTGTCACACAACAAAGGTACTTTGTCTAGCACTACTCCATAGTCTAGCAAAGTTTGTTTCATATAGAGTATTTGTGCACAACAAGCACCGGCGGCTATGTATTCCGCCTCGGCCGTTGACAAAGCAACACTGTTTTGTTTCTTTGACATCCAAGAGACAAGTGATCTACCTAGGAAATGGCACCCTCCGGATGTGCTTTTTCTATCAATCCGGCACCCGGCATAATCCGAATCGGAATAGCCTACAAGTTGGAATCTTGCACCTTTGGGATACCACAAGCCTAGGCAAGGTGTGTATTTTAGATACCTAAGAATTCTCTTGACCGCAATCAAGTGAGATTCCATAGGCATTGCTTGATACCTAGCACACATACACACACTAAACATTATATCGGGCCTAGATGCGGTGAGGTAGAGTAGACTTCCTATCATGGAACGATAGAGAGTCTTGTCAATAGGGTTACCTCCCTCATCCAAGTCGAGATGCCCATTTGATGCCATGGGAGTCTTGATTGGCTTGCAATCCATCATCTTGAATCTCTTGAGAAGATCTTGAGTATACTTCTCTTGAGAGATGAAAACCCCTTCCTTCATTTGCTTGACTTGAAATCCTAGGAAGAAGGATAGCTCGCCAATCATGGACATCTCAAACTCCTTGGACATCAAATCACCAAATTCCTTGCAAAAATCTTCATTAGTAGAGCCAAAAATAATATCATCAACATAAACTTGGCAAATGAAGATTTCCCCATTCATTTTCTTGGTGAAGAGTGTTGTGTCAACTTTCCCAATCTTGAAGCCCTTCTCAATGAGGAAGTCCCTAAGCCTCTCATACCAAGCTCTAGGAGCTTGCTTGAGACCATAGAGAGCCTTGGACAACCGGTAGACATGCTTGGGGTACCTAGGGTCTTCAAAACCGGGGGGTTGCTCAACATAGACAAGCTCATTAATATAACCATTTAAAAAGGCACTTTTCACATCCATTTGAAATAACTTGATATCATGACTAGATGCATATGCAAGTAGGATACGGATTGCTTCAAGTCTTGCCACCGGTGCAAAGGTTTCACCGAAGTCAAGACCTTCCACTTGTGAAAAGCCTTTTGCCACAAGTCTTGCCTTGTTGCGCACCACTTTGCCTTGATCATCCTTCTTGTTCCGGAAGACCCACTTTGTTCCAATCACTCTTGCATCTTTGGGTCGCTCTTCAAGTGTCCACACTTGGTTGCGAGTGAAGTTGTTCAACTCCTCTTGCATGGCCATGATCCAATCCGCATCACGAAGGGCTTCCTCTATAGTCTTTGGTTCATCTTCAAGAGACACAAAAGCGTGATGTTCAATAAATAAAGCATGTCTAGAACGAGTAGTTACACCACGTGATGGACTCCCGATGATGAGATCTTGAGAGTGATCTTGGAGGAGATGTGATGTTCTTCTTGGTGCCACTTGAGGGGTTGGTTGGGGAGCATCAACATCTTGTGCTTGTGCCACCGATTGCTCATGAGTGACTTGGGTGTCTTCATGAGCATCTCTCACATCCTTGTCTTCATCTTGTGGACCTTGTGAGGTGGATGGTGGCTCAATGATTTGTACATCATCATCATCTTCTTTTGGCTTGATGTCTCCCACTGGCATGTTCTTCATGGCATCCCTCAATGGTTCACCACCTACATCATCAAGATTATCACTTGCTCCTTGGGAGCCATTTGTTTCATCAAATTCAACATCAAATGTTTCTTCAACCATCTTTGTGGCATGGTTAAAGACCCTATATGCTTTGGACTTTGATGAATAGCCAACCAAGTAGCCAATGTCACATCTTCTTTGGAACTTTCCCAAATGTTGGCGCTTCTTGTAGATGTAGCACTTGCACCCAAACACTCTAAAGAATGAGACATCGGGCTTCTTCCCATTGAGCAACTCATATGGTGTCTTCTCTAGGAACTTGTGAGGAAAGAGCTGGTTTGATGCATAGCATGCGGTGTTGATTGCCTCGGCCCACATCTTCTCCGAAGTGTTGTACTCATCTAACATTGTTCTTGCCAAGGTGATCAATGTCCGGTTCTTTCTTTCTACAACCCCATTTTGTTGTGGTGTGTAAGTTGAGGAGAACTCATGCTTGATTCCCACTTCATCACAATACTCTTCAATGTTGGTGTTGTCAAACTCTTTGCCATTGTCACTTCTAATTTTCTTGATCTTCACATCAAATTGATTTTGGGCATTCTTTGCAAACTTCTTGAATATTGATGCAACTTCGGCCTTGTCTTGCAAGAAGAATGTCCAAGTGTACCGGGAGAAGTCATCAACTATGACCAAGCAATATTTGTTGCCTCCAAGACTAGCATATGTGGTTGGTCCAAACAAATCCATGTGAAGTAGCTCAAGCACTCTTGAAGTAGAGAGATAGGCTTTGGTTGGATGAGTGTTTGCAACTTGTTTGCCCGCTTGACATGCACTACAAAGCTTGTCCTTCTCAAATGTCACATCCTTCAAGCCTCTAATCAATTCTTTCTTCATCAACTTCTTGAGTGTGCCCATTCCAACATGTGCTAACCTTCTATGCCACAACCACCCAAGCGAAGTCTTGGTGAATAAGCAAGTCTTGACATCAACTTCATTTGATGAGAAATCAACTACATATAAGTTGTTGTGTCGGAAGCCTTTGAATATTACTTCATTGTCATCTTCCTTGGTCACAATTACTTCCTTCTTCTTGAATAGGCATTCAAATCCAAGATCACAAAGTTGTCCAACCGAGAGCAAGTTGAAACTCAAAGATTGCACATAGATCACATTGGTGATGGAGTTGTCATTTGATATAGCAACCTTTCCTAGTCCCTTGACTTTCCCTTTTGAGTTGTCACCAAATGTGATCTTCTCTTGGTTGTCAACATCTTCATCAAGAGAGGTGAACATCCGAGGATCTCCGATCATATGTTGAGTGCAACCACTATCAATTACCCAATGTGATCCACCGGTCTTGTAGTTCACCTACACACAAGAGATCAAGCTTGAGATTTAGGGACCCATATTTGCTTAGGGCCCTTGACCTTCTCTACTAGTTGCTTTGGCACCCAAATCTTCTTTGGCCTTTGCTTGTTGGCCGGCCCCATGAAGCTAACCTTGACCTTGCCACTCTTGTCTTTCCTTACAATGTAGTGAGCATTGAAGGCAAATGGTCTTGCATGCTTGGGCAAGGGTGGTGGTAGTGGTGCCTTACACTCATGAGCAAAGTGTCCCTCTTGACCACACTCAAAGCATCTCTTGGGCTTTGGCTTGCTTGGTTGATCATGAGTGGCTAGTGACTTGATGAGCTTTGATTGATGAGCCTTGTAGCCAATTCCACTCTTGTCCATCTTCATGACGGTGTTCATAAAAAGCTCACTTTGAAGGTCCTTCCCCTTTGTGAACTTTGCTAACCCCATGGTTAGGTGTTCCTTCTCTTTCTTGAGCTTGTTGTTCTCTTGAGTTAGCTTCTTGATGATTGGATCATTGTTGCTATCTAACTTATCCAAGGTGAATGTCTCATCTTCTTCTTGCTTATCATACATCAAACCAAGCTTGAGATATTGATTTTCTTCCTTGAGTAACTTGTTCTCATATGCAAGCTTCTTGTCTTGATCAAGTGACTCAATCACATTGTTCTTGTGCTTGGCTTGTTCTTGCAACTCTTTCTTGAGCATGACAATCTCATCCTTGAGCTTGATAGTGTTCTCATAACTCTCGGCCACTACCACTTTCTTGCCCTTGCAATCAACACATTTGCTTGTGCTCTCCACAAGTAAGTCATCACAAGATGTGGCTACATCAAGCTTAGCAACATTGTTAGTAGCAACATGTGTTTCATCAATTGCAAGTTCATAAGCAATCTCAAGGTTGTCATAGTTTGCTTTTAGAGTTGTTAGCTCTTCTTTCATTTCTCTATATCTAGTGATAAGCTCATCATGAACACTCTCAAGTTTATCATGTTTTTCTTTGAGCTCTTTTAGAGAGAGTTTGAGCTCCTTGAGCTTAGTGGTCATGATCTCATTTTGATCTCTAAGCTCATCACTAGACTTAAGCTTTGCTAGAAGTGTGTCATTTTCAAGTTCAAGCTTTTCATTTTCACTTCTAGTCTTTCTTATGACTTTTGTGTATTTGTTAAGCAATTTTACAAGTTCATCATAAGAAGGTGATTCATACTCACTATCACTCTCACTACTCTCATCCTCACTTTGTACCTTCCGGTCACCCTTAGCCATAAGGCATAGATGTGTAGAGGATGTAGATGGTGGTGAAGATGATGGTGATGGAGCATCAATGGCAATGGCGGCAACCTTCTCATCATCACTTTCATTGCCGGATGAGTCACCACTTGAGCTTTCAATGTCGGTGAGCCAATCACCAACAATATAAGCCTTGCCATTCTTTTTCTTGTAGTGCTCCTTCTTCTTGCCACCTTTCTTCTTGTATTGCTTCTTGTCATTCTTCTCATCATCACTTGAGTCATCTTGCTCTTTGTTCTTCTTCTTGTACTTGTCCTTCTTGGGCTTTGGACATTGATGAGCAAGATGACCAAGCTCACCACAATTGTAGCAATCCATCTCGGAGATGGGCTTCCTCTTGCTACTTGTGAAGAACTTCTTCTTCTTAGAGTCAAAGTTGACTCCATTCTTGTTGAGCTTCTTCAACATTTTCGTGGTTCTTCTCACCATGAGGGCAATAGATGCATCATCATCACTTGAAGTTGATGACTCAACTTCAATCTTCTTGGCTTTGCCCTTGTGAGAAGCTTTGAGAGCCAAGTCCTTCTTTTCTTTCTTGGCCGATGAGGAGCCATCTTGAGGATTCATGTGCATGTACATCTCATGAGCATTGATCTTCCCCAATATGGTGGTTGGTGTAGCGGTGGAAAGATCGCCTTGATGAAGCACGGTTACTATGTGCCCATATTTCTCAATGGGAAGCACACATAGTATCTTCCTTGCTACATCCGCCGTGCTCATTTGTGTAAGCCCAAGTCCATTTAGCTCCTCTACAATGACATTCAAGCGAGAATACATTTCATTAGCATTTTCTTTAGGAAGCATTTCAAATGTATTAAGCTTGTTCATCACTAGGTGATAGCGTTCCTCGCGTTCACTCTTTGTTCCCTCATGGAGCGCACAAAGTTCCTTCCAAAGTTCATTGGCGGTTTTGTGACTCCGAACACGGTTGAACACCTCTTTGCAAAGACCTCTAAAGATGTGGTTTTTGGCCTTTGCATTCCACTTCTCGTTTTCTTGCTCTTGTGGAGTAAGAGCGGTGGCTCTTTCCGGAGGGGCAAACCCTTCGGTCGCGGCTTTTAGGCACTTTACATCGCATGCCTCAAGGTATGACTCCATCCGTATTTTCCAATACGGGAAGTCATCCCCATCGAACATGGGTGGCGGTCCATCCCCGTTAGACATCTTTCTCTAGGCGGTGAAGCCTAAATAATGAGCACTAGGCTCCGATACCAATTGAAAGGATCAAGATGCCCAAGAGGGGGGGTGAATTGGGCTTCTCTAAAAATTTAAGCACCCTATAAGCTCCAATTCAACCCCTTGTGCCTAGTGTGACTTGGAGAGCTACCGGATAAAAGTTTTGCAACCTAGTTCCAATCCTATTCTAGCATGGCAATTCTAAGAATGTAAAAGCACAAAGTAAATGCTAGAAAGTAAAGGAGTAGTGGAAGAAAATGCTCGGCGATGTTTTGCCGAGGTATCGGAGAGTCGCCACTCTCCACTAGTCCTCGTTGGAGCACCCACGCAAGGGTCTTGCTCCCCCTTGGTCCGCGCAAGGACCAAGTCTTCTCTACGGGCTGATTCTTCGACACTCCGTCGCGGTGAATCGCCCAAAACCGCTCACAAGCTTGACACGAGCCACCCACACGAACTTCGGGTGATCTTCGTGCCTCCAATCACCACCGAACCGTCTAGGTGATGGCGATCACCAAGAGTAACAAGCAAAGAACTCTCACTTGACCCAAACAAGGCACTAGAGAGTGGTGGATGCACACTTGACTCTTGGAACTCACTAGAGAAGGATTCTCTCAAGAAATCACTCCAATCTCAATCCTCTCTAGGCTCTTGCAACTCTCTTGCTCCACAACAAGTTTCTCTGATGTTCAAATGGGCAAGAGAGCTCTCATGGACGAGGTGGAGGAGTATAAATACTATCCACGAAGTCTAAAGGTCAGCCAACCGTTTTCCACTGAAAACGGGGTCACCGGACGCACATTATGTTGCACCGGACGCACTGCACTGAGCGTCCGGTGTGACATAACGGCTACCAGCTCTTTCTCTGACAGGTCACCGGACGCTAAACTCTCAGCGTCCGGTGCACCGTCCGGTGCTCGGGGAAACTTTACATGCTCCCTGCGCATGGGACCGGACGCTACCCGGTGCGTCCGGTGCTAGCGTCCGGTGCTCTGGGGAACTTTGCAAGCTCCCTGGGTAAGGGACCGGACGCTGCCCGGTGCGTCCGGTGCCAGCGTCCGGTGCCTAACCCTAAGCACCAAACTGATCCAATGGCTAAGGACCTCACCGGACGCACTCACAGAGCGTCCGGTGCAGCGTCCGGTGCCCCTTTGGGCACACAAACTTCGTCGAAACGCGATCGCTCCAAAACGAAGTTTGTTCCTCTCGATCTAAGGACTATCTCTGAGCTGCCTAGTGCTAGGTTTACCAAGTGTGCACTACACCTAAACCTAAAGCCTTGCCTAAGTCAAGCTACTAGATCAAAGCCCCTCTTAATAGTACGGTCAAAGGAAAACAAAGTCCTAAACTACTCTAAGTGCCCTTCTTCACCATATGACACTTAGACCTAGTCTAGTCTCGACGATGTCCATCCATCCTTTGAAAACCGAAACGATTTCCACTATTAAGTTGGCATGTACGTCCCTGTCCATCGAGTACCTATTTACCATGACCTTACCTATGACTTTGCCTCTGCAAAACACACGTTAGTCAAGGTAATCAACAATGTCATTAATCACCGAAATCACTAAGGGCCTAGATGCTCTTTCAGGTGCATTAGGTGCAAACTGTGCACCTATCTTGCACCAAAACTAACAATGTCTCTAAATGGACCGAAGCGAGATTCCAAATGACACACGTCATCAAGGAGTTTCATCGGGTGCATCCAAATTGATTTCCAAGCATATGGTAGGTTCCATGCAAACCATGCACCTACGTTGCATATGGATTGGCACTATCTCCAAACTGACCGAACCAAGCTTCCAGTTGAACCTCTTCACCCAGGAGTACCAAATAGTGCGTCCAAAATGGTTTCTTAGACTATGTTGCACTAGGCGCAAACTGTGCACCTATCTTGCACTAAAATATACAATGTCTACAAACGGACCGAAGCAAGATTCCACATGACACACGTCATCTAAGAGTTCCATTGGGTGCGTCCAAATTGATTTCTAAGTATATGGTATGTTCCTTGCAAATCATGCACCTATCTTGCATCAAGATTAGCACTATCTCCAAATAGATCAAACCGAGATTCCACTTGAGCATCTTCACCGAAGTACCAACAGGTGCTTCCAAAATGGTTTCTTAGACTATGGTGCATTAGGCACAAACCGTGCACATATCTTGCACCGAAACTAACACTATCTCTAAACGAACCGAAGCAAGATTCCATATGACACAAATCATCAAGGAGTTATATTAGGTGTGTCCTAATTGATTTCTAAGCATATCGTATGTTCAATGCAAACCGTGCATCTATTTGCATCAAGATTAGCACTATCTCCAAACAGACCGAACCGAGCATCCACTTGAGCCCCTTCACCTAGGAGTACCAACAAGTGCGTCCAAAATGGTTTTTTAGACAATGGTGCATTAGGTGCAAACTGTGCACCTATCTTGCACCAAAACTAACAATGTCTCCAAATGGACCGAAGCGAGATTCCAAATGACACACGTAATCAAGGAGTTCCATCGGGTGCGTCCAAATTGATTTCTGAGCATATGGTGCTCCTATCTTGCATCAAGATTAGCACTATCTCTAAACAGACCGAACCGAGCCTCCACTTGAGCCTCTTCACCTAGGAGTACCAACAGCTGCTTCCAAAATGGTTTCTTAGACTTTGGTGCATTAGGCGCAAACCGTGCACATATCTTGCACCGAAACTAATACTGTCTCTAAGCACACCAAAGCGAGATTCCATATGACGCACGTCATCAAGGAGTTCTATTGGGTGTGTCCAAATTAATTTCTAAGCATATGGTACGTTCCATGCAGACCATGCATCTATCTTGCATCAAGATTAGCACTTTCTCCAAATAGACCAAACCGAGCTTTCACTTGAGCCTTTTATCTAGGAGTACAATTAGGTGCGTCGAAAATGGTTTCTTAGCCTATGCTGCATTATGTGCAAATCTTGCACCTATCTTGCACTGAAACTAACACTGTCTCCAAACAGACCAAAGCAAGATTTCGTATGACACACGTCATCTAGGAGTTCCATCATGTGCGTCCAGATTGTTTTCCAAGCATTTGGTATGTTCCATGCAAACCGTGCACCTATCTTGCATCAAGATTAGCACTATCTGCACACTGATCGAACCGAGCATCCACTTTAGCCCATTCACCTAGGAGTACCAACAGTGCGTCCAAAATGGTTTCTTAGACTATGGTGCAATAGGTGAAAACTGTGCACCTATCTTGCACCGAAACTAACAATGTCTCCAAATGGACCGAAGCGAGATTCCATATGACACACACATCATCAAGGAGTTCCATCGGGTGCATCCAAATTGATTTCCAAGCATATGGTATGTTCCATGCAAACCATGCACCTACCTTGCATAATGATTAGCACTATCTCCAAAATGACCGAACCAAGCTTCCACTTGAGCCTCTTCACCCAGGAGTACCAAATAGTGCGTCCAAAATGGTTTCTTAGACTATGGTGCATTAGGCGCAAACTGTGCACGTATCTTGCACTAAAGCTTACAATGTCTACAAACGGACCGAAGCAAGATTCCATATGACACACGTCATCTAGGAGTTCCATTGGGTGCGTCCAAATTGATTTCTATGCATATGGTATGTTCCTTGCAAATCATGCACCTATCTTGCATCAAGATTAGCACTATCTCCAAATAGATAGAACCGAGCTTCCACTTGAGCCTCTTCACCGAAGTACCAACAGGTGCTTCCAAAATTGTTTCTTAGACTATGGTGCATTAGACGCAAACCATGCATATATCTTGCACCAAAACTAACACTATTTCTAAACAGACCAAAGTGAGATTCCATACGACACACGTCATCAAGGAGTTCCATCGGGTGCATCCAAATTGATTTCCACGCATATGGTATGTTCCATGCAAACCGTGCACCTATCTTGCATCAATTTTAGCACTATCTCCAAACAGACCGAGCTTCCACTTGAGCCTCTTCATCTAGGAGTACAAACAGGTGTGTCAAAAATGGTTTCTTAGACTATGGTGCATTACGCACAAACTATGCACCTATCTTGCACCGAAACTAACATTGTCTACAAACAGACCCAAGCAAGATTCCATATGACACACGTCATCTAGGAGTTCCATTGGGTGAGTCCAAATTGATTTCTTAACATATGGTACGTTGCAGGCAAACTATGCAACTATCTTGCATCAAGATTAGCACTATATCCGAACAGACCAAATTGAGCCTCCACTTGAGCCTCTTCAACTACGAGTACCATCGGGTGCGTCTAAAATGGTTTCTTAGCCTATGGTGCATTAGGCGTAAACCGTGCACATATCTTCTACCAAAACTAACACTGTCTCTAAACGATTTGAAGCAAGACTCCATATGACACAAATCATCAAGGAGTTATATCAGGTGGGTCCTAATTGATTTCTAACCATATCATATGTTCCATGCAAACCGTGCCTCAATCTTGCATCAAGATTAGCACTATCTCTAAACAGACCGAACCGAGCATCCACTTGAGCCCCTTCACCTAGGAGTACCAACAAGTGCGTCCAAAATGGTTTCTTAGACTATGGTGCATTAGCTGCAAACTGTGAACCTATCTTGCACCGAAACTAACAATGTCTCCAAATGGACCGAAGCGAGATTCCATATGACACACGTCATCAAGGAGTTCCATCGGGTGCATCCAAATTGATTTCCAAGCATATGGTATGTTCCATGCAAACCATGCACCTACCTTGCATCAAGATTAGCACTATCTCCAAACTGACCGAACCAAGCTTCCACTTGAGCCTCTTCACCCAAGAGTACCAAATAGTGCGTCCAAAATGGTTTCTTAGACTATGGTGCATTAGGCACAAACTATGCACATATCTTGCACCGAAACTAACATTGTCTCGAAACAGACCAAAGCGAGATTCCATATGACACACGTCATCTAGGAGTTCCATGGGTGCGTCCAAATTAATTTCTTAACATATGGTACGTTGCATGCATACTGTGCAACTATCTTGCATCAAGATTAGCACTATATCTGAACAGACCAAATTGAGCCTCCACTTGAGCCTCTTCAACTATGAGTACCATCCGGTGCGTCTAAAATGGTTTCTTAGCCTATGGTGCATTTGGCGTAAACCGTGCACATATGTTCTACCAAAACTAACACTCTCTAAACAAACCGAAGCAAGATTCCAAATGATATACATCATCAAGGAGTAATATCAGGTGTGTCCTAATTGATTTCTAAGCATATCGTATGTTCCATGCAAACCGTGCATCTATCTTGCATCAAGATTAGCACTATCTCCAAACAGACGAAACCGAGCTTTCACTTGAGCCCCTTGACCTAGGAGTACCATCGGGTGCGTCCAAAATGGTTTCTAATCCTATGGTGCATTAGGTGCAAACTGTGGACCTATCTTGCACCGAAACTAACTGTTGTGAACCCACTAGGGTTTTCGCCTGATCTTTCGATGAGAGGCGCTGGATAACTCGATTGGTGGATGGAGATGACGTTCACGGCCCGACTACAGCCCTCAAGACCGCGCCTTAGCAACCGATACACCACGTCCAACAGCCGTCACGATCTTGTGGAGCGCGACAACCAACCCCTAGGGCTCCCGTCCTGCAAGCAATCGAAGAACTAGCAAGAACGAGGAAACAAGCACTGAATTTGCAAGATGAATTGAAGGTTTCAAACTGAATCTTAATCAACAATGGGGTTCTGAAGACAAGAAGACGGGCGGCTGGATCAGCACGCGCGTTTACAAGCAAGTAGCGAAGGCTAAACTTTATCTAATCAAAACTCAGTTGTTCATGGCGGCTCTAGATGTAAATAAATAGAGGGGAGGATGACCAAAGGGGTGCTAGAGTCGTCCTCCAACTCTAGGACGCGTCCCTAATGGACTCAACTTGATACATGGGCCATTGGTCCAAAATAGGGTGACGCAGCACCAAAACAGAAAAAGATGTCGGCACGAAAACAAGGACTGCGCCCGACTCATAAGCCGCATAGATATGTGGTTGGACCCATTGGAAAGTAGACTTCATGAGCTTTCCAACAAGTATAGGAACGTCCCAGTTGGAGTCCATATGACGCCGTGGTGATCCATACAAGTTAGAGTTATTTTCCAGTCCGAATCCAACTCCCAAAACGTGTTGGGTTTGGACTCTTTGTTTCCTTGCTTTAGAAACGACGTGGTAACTTGACAGAGGATGTTGTGGAGGCTTGGACCTGATCTCCAATCACCTTTGTTAAGTTATCACTCTTCCCATATGCAATCAGCCCTTGAAGTTGGTGTTGCCTCAAATTCTGAATGCAGTTGAACCTTCCCTTGCTGATCTTGTCCATTATTCCTGAGCAACACGAAAGTGCACGTGTCTCCATTGTCTAAATATGATTGACAAGAGTTTAAAGCTGAACTTACTTGAAGGTTGAGTTGACGGGCACGAGCACGAGTAAGAGGACCAGCTATAGGTTGTGTCGGAGAGGATGTAGGATATGTATCGCTGGTGGATGTAGGATATGTATCGCTAGTGGATGTAGGATATGTATCGCTGGTGTTGATGTCCTCATCACTAACACTGTCTCTAAACGGACCGAAGTGAGATTCCATATGACATATGTCATCTAGCAGTTCCATCTAGTGCGTCCAAGTTGATTTTTGAGCATAAGGTATGTTCCATGCAAATCGTGCACCTATCTTGCATCAAGATTAGCACTATCTCTAAATAGACCGAACTGAACCTCCACTTGAGCCTCTTCACCTAGGAGTACCAACAGGTGCTTCCAAAATGGTTTCTTAGACTTTGGTGCATTAGGCGCAAACCGTGCACATATCTTGCACCGAAACTAATACTGTCTCTAAGCACACCAAAGCGAGATTCCATATGCCACACGTCATCAAGGAGTTCTATCGGGTGTGTCCAAATTAATTTCTAAGCATATGATACGTTCTATGCAGACCGTGCATCTATCTTGCATCAAGATTAGCACTATCTGCAAATAGACCAAACCGAGCTTTCACTTGAGCCTTTTAAATATGAGTACCATCGGGTGCGTCCAAAATGGTTTCTTAGCGTATGCTGCATTATGTGCAAACCTTGCACCTATCTTGCACCAAAACTAACACTGTTTCCAAACAGACCAAAGCAAGATTTTGTATGACACATGTCATCTAGGAGTTCCATCATATGCGTCCAGATTGATTTCCAAGCATTTGGTATGTTCCATGCTAACTGTGCACCTATCTTGCATCAAGATTAGTACTATCTCCAAACAGATCAAACCGAACTTCCACTTGAGCCTCTTCACCGAAGTACCAACAGGTGCTTCCAAAATGGTTTCTTAGACTACGGTGCATTAGGCACAAACCATGCACATATCTTGCACCAAAACTAACACTATTTCTAAACAGACCAAAGCAAGATTCCATATGACACACGTCATCAAGGAGTTCCATCGGGTGCATCCAAATTGATTTCCAAGCATATGGTATGTTCCATGCAAACCATGCACCTACCTTGCATCAAGATTAGCACTATCTCTAAACTGACCGAACCAAGCTTCCACTTGAGCCTCTTCACCCAAGAGTACCAAATAGTGCGTCCAAAATGGTTTCTTAGACTATGGTGCATTAGGCACAAACTATTCACATATCTTGCACCGAAACTAACATTGTCTCGAAACAGACTAAAGCGAGATTCCATATGACACACGTCATCTAGGAGTTCCATGGGTGCGTCCAAATTAATTTCTTAACATATGGTACGTTGCATGCAAACTGTGCAACTATCTTGCATCAAGATTAGCACTATATCCAAACAGACCAAATTGAGCCTCCACTTGAGCCTCTTCAACTATGAGTACCATCAGGTGCGTCTAAAATGGTTTCTTAGCCTATGGTGCATTTGGCGTAAACCGTGCACATATGTTCTACCAAAACTAACACTCTCTCTAAACAAACCGAAGCAAGATTCCAAATGATATACATCATCAAGGAGTTATATCAGGTGCGTCCTAATTGATATCTGAGCATATCGTATGTTCCATGCAAACTGTGCATCTATCTTGCATCAAGATTAGCACTATCTCCAAACAGACGAAACCGAGCTTTCACTTGAGCCCCTTGACCTAGGAGTACCATCGGGTGCGTCCAAAATGGTTTCTAATCCTATGGTGCATTAGGTGCAAACTGTGGACCTATCTTGCACCGAAACTAACACTGTCTCTAAACGGACCGAAGTGAGATTCCATATGACATATGTCATCTAGCAGTTCCATCTAGTGCGTCCAAGTTGATTTTTGAGCATATGGTATGTTCCATGCAAATCGTGCACCTATCTTGCATCAAGATTAGCACTATCTCTAAATAGACTGAACTGAGCCTCCACTTGAGCCTCTTCACCTAGGAGTACCACCAGGTGCTTCCAAAATGGTTTCTTAGACTTTGGTGCATTAGGCGCAAACCGTGCACATATCTTGCACCGAAACTAATGCTGTCTCTAAGCACACCAAAGCGAGATTCCATATGCCACACGTCATCAAGGAGTTCTATCGGGTGTGTCCAAATTAATTTCTAAGCATATGATACGTTCTATGCAGTCCGTGCATCTATCTTGCATCAAGATTAGCACTATCTCCAAATAGACCAAACCGAGCATTCACTTGAGCCTTTTAAATATGAGTACCATCAGGTGCGTCCAAAATGGTTTCTTAGCGTATGCTGCATTATGTGCAAACCTTGCACCTATCTTGTATGACACATGTCATCTAGGAGTTCCATCATATGCGTCCAGATTGATTTCCAAGCATTTGGTATGTTCCATGCTAACTGTGCACCTATCTTGCATCAAGATTAGCACTATCTCCAAACAGATCAAACCGAGCATCCACGTGAGCCCCTTCACCTAGGAGTACCAACAAGTGCGTCCAAAATGGTTTCTTAGACTATGGTGCATTAGGTGCAAACTGTGCACCTATCTTGCACCAAAACTAACAATGTCTCTAAATGGACCGAAGCGAGATTCCAAATGACACACGTCATCAAGGAGTTTCATCGGGTGCATCCAAATTGATTTCCAAGCATATGGTAGGTTCCATACAAACCATGCACCTACGTTGCATATGGATTGGCACTATCTCCAAACTGACCGAACCAAGCTTCCAGTTGAACCTCTTCACCTAGGAGTACCAAATAGTGCGTCCAAAATGGTTTCTTAGACTATGGTGCACTAGGCGCAAACTGTGCACCTATCTTGCACTAAAATATACAATGTCTACAAACGGACCGAAGCAAGATTCCACATGACACACGTCATCTAAGAGTTCCATTGGGTGAGTCCAAATTGATTTCTAAGTATATGGTATGTTCCTTGCAAATCATGCACCTATCTTGCATCAAGATTAGCACTATCTCCAAATAGATCAAACCGAGATTCCACTTGAGCCTCTTCACCGAAGTACCAATAGGTGCTTCCAAAATGGTTTCTTAGACTATGGTGCATTAGGCACAAACCGTGCACATATCTTGCACCGAAACTAACACTATCTCTAAACGAACCGAAGCAAGATTCCATATGACACAAATCGTCAAGGAGTTATATTAGGTGTGTCCTAATTGATTTCTAAGCATATCGTATGTTCAATACAAACCGTGCATCTATTTGCATCAAGATTAGCACTATCTCCAAACAGACCGAACCGAGCATCCACTTGAGCCCCTTCACCTAGGAGTACCAACAAGTGCGTCCAAAATGGTTTCTTAGACAATGGTGCATTAGGTGCAAACTGTGCACCTATCTTGCACCAAAACTAACAATGTCTCCAAATGGACCGAAGCGAGATTCCAAATGACACACGTAATCAAGGAGTTCCATCGGGTGCATCCAAATTGATTTCCAAGCATATGGTATGTTCCATGCAAACCATGCACCTACCTTGCATAAGGATTGGCACTATCTCCAAACTGACCGAACTAAGCTTCCACTTGAGCCTCTTCACCCAGGAGTACCAAATAGTGCGTCCAAAATGGTTTCTTAGACTATGGTGCATTAGGCGCAAACTGTGCACCTATCTTGCACTAAAAACATACAATGTCTACAAACGGACAGAAGCAAGATTCCATATGACACACGTCATCTAGGAGTTCCATTGGGTGCGTCCAAATTGATTTCTAAGCATATGGTATGTTCCTTGTAAATCATGCACCTGTCTTGCATCAAGATTAGCACTATCTCCAAATAGATCAAACCGAGCTTCCACTTGAGCCTCTTCACCGAAGTACCAATAGGTGCTTCCAAAATGGTTTCTTAGAGTATGGTGCATTAGGCGCATACCATGCACATATCTTGCACCAAAACTAACACTATTTCTAAACAGACCAAAGCGAGATTCCATATGACACTTGTCATCAAGGAGTTCCATCGGGTGCATCCAAATTGATTTCCAAGCATATGGTATGTTCCATGCAAACCGTGCACCTATCTTGCATCAAGATTAGCACTATCTCCAAACAGACCGAACCGAGCTTCCACTTGAGCCTCTTCATCTAGGAGTACAAACAGGTGTGTCAAAAATGGTTTCTTAGACTATGGTGCAATAGGCACAAACTATGCACCTATCTTGCTCCGAAACTAACATTGTCTCCAAACAGACTGAAGCGAGATTCCATATGGCACACGTCATCTAGGAGTTTATTTGGGTGCGTCCAAAATGATTTCTTAACATATGGTATGTTGCATGCAAACTGTGCAACTATCTTGCATCAAGGTTAGCACTATATCCGAACAGACCAAATCGAGCCTCCACTACGAGTACCATCGGGTGCGTCTAAAATGGTTTCTTTGCCTATGGTGCATTAGGCGTAAACCGTGCACATATCTTCTACCAAATCTAACACTATCTCTAAACAAACCGAAGCAAGATTCCATATGACAAATCATCAAGGAGTTATATCAGGTGCGTCCTAATTGATTTCTAAGCATATCGTATGTTCCATGCAAACCGTGCATTTATCTTGCATCAAGATTAGCACTATCTCCAAACAGACTGAACCGAGCATCCACTTGAGCCCCTTCACATAGGAGTACCAACAAGTGTGTCCAAAATGGTTTCTTAGACTAAGGTGCATTAGGTGCAAACTGTGTACATATCTTGCACCGAAACTAACAATGTCTCCAAATGGACCGAAGCGAGATTCCAAATGACACACGTCATCAAGGAGTTCCATCGGGTGCATCCAAATTGATTTCCAAGCATATGGTATGTTCCATGCAAACCATGCACCTACCTTGCATAAGGATTAGCACTATCTCCGAACTGACCGAACCAAGTTTCCACTTGAACCTCTTCACCCAGGAGTACCAAATAGTGCGTCCAAAATGGTTTCTTAGACTATGGTGCATTAGGCGCAAAATGTGCACCTATCTTGCACTAAAACTTACAATGTCTACAAACGGGCCGAAGCAAGATTCCATATGAGACACGTCATGTAGGAGTTCCATTGGGTGCGTCCAAATTGATTTCTAAGCATATGGTATGTTCCTTGCAAATCATGCACCTATCTTGCAACAAGATTAGCACTATCTCCAAATAGATCAAACCGAGCTTCCACTTGAGCCTCTTCACCGAAGTACCAACAGGTGCTTCCAAAATGGTTTCTTAGCCTATGGTGCATTAGGCACAAACTATGCACCTATCTTTCGCCGAAAATATTGTCTCCATACAGACCGAAGCGAGATTTCATATGACACACATCATCCAGGAGTTCCATTGGGTGCGTCCAAATTGATTTCTTAACATATGGTACGTTCCATGCAAACTGTGCAACTATCTTGCATCAAGATTAGCACTATATCCGAACAGACCAAATGGAGCCTCCACTTGAGCCTCTTCAATTATGAGTACCATCGGGTGCTTCTAAAATGGTTTCTTAACCTATGGTGCATTAGGCGTAAACCGTGCACATATCTTCTACCAAAACTAACACTGTCTCCAAACGAACCGAAGCAAGATTCCATATGACACAAATCATCAAGGATTTATATCAGGTGCGTCTTAATTGATTTCTAAGCATATCGTATGTTCCATGCAAACCGTGCATCTATCTTGTATCAAGATTAGCACTATCTCCAAACAGACCAAACTGAGCTTTCACTTGAGGCCCTTGACCTAGGAGTACCATCGAGTGCGTCCAAAATGGTTTCTTATCCTATGGTGCATTAGGTGCAAACCGTGCACCTATCTTGCACCGAAACTAACAATGTCTCTAAACGAACCGAAGTGAGATTCCATATGACACATGTCATATAGGAGTTTCATCTGGTGCATCCAAATTGATTTTTGAGCATATGGTATGTTCCATGCAAATCGTGCACCTATCTTACATCAAGATTAGCACTATCTCTAAACAGACCGAACCGAGCCTCCACTTGAGCCTCTTCACCAAGGAGTACCAACAGGTGCTTCCAAAATGGTTTCTTAGACTATGGTGCATTAGGCACAAACCATGCACATATTTAGCACCAAAACTAACACTATTTCCAAACAGACCAAAGAGAGATTCCATATGACACACGTCATCAAGGAGTTCCATCGGGTGCATCCAAATTGATTTCCAAGCATATGGTATGTTCCATGCAAACCATGCAGCTACCGTGCATAAGGATTAGCACTATCTCCAAACTGACCGAACCAAGCTTCCACTTGAGCCTCTTCACCCAGGAGTACCAAATAGTGCATCCAAAATGGTTTCTTAGACTATGGTGCATTAGGCACAACCTATGCACCTATCTTGCACCGAAACTAACATTGTCTCCAAACAGACCAAAGAGAGATTCCATATGACACACGTCATCTAGGAGTTCCATTGGGTGCGTCCAAATTGATTTCTTAACATATGGTATGTTCCATGCAAACTGTGCAACTATCTTGCATCAAGATTAGCACTATATCTGAACAGACCAAATCGAGCCTCCACTTGAGCCTCTGCAACTATGAGTACCATCGGATCTGTCTAAAATGGTTTCTTAGCCTATTGTGCATTAGCCGTAAACTGTGCACATATCTTCTACCAAAACTAACACTATCTCTAAACGAACCGAAGCAAGATTCTATATGACACACATCATCAAGGAGTTATATCAGGTGCGTCCTAATTGATTTCTGACCATATAGTATGTTCCGTGCAAACCGTGCATCTATCTTGCATCAAGATTAGCACTATCTCCAAACAGACCAAACTGATCTTTCACTTGAGCCCCTTGACCTAGGAGTACCATCGGGTGCGTCCAAAATGGTTTCTTATCCTATGGTGCATTAGGTCCAAACCGTGCACCTATCTTGCACCGAAACTAACACTGTCTCTAAATGGATCGAAGTGAGATTCCATATGACACATGTCATCTTGGAGTTCCATCTGGTGCATCCAAATTGATTTCTGAGCATATGGTATGTTCCATGCAAATCGTGCACCTATCTTGCATCAAGATTAGCACTATCTCTAAATAGATCGAACCGAGCCGCCACTTGAGCCTCTTCACCTAGGAGTACCAACAGGTGCTTCCAAAATGGTTTCTTAGACTTTGGTGCATTAGGCACAAACCGTGCACATATCTTGCACCGAAACTAATACTGTCTCTAAGGACACCAAAGCGAGATTCCATATGACACAGGTCATGAAGGAGTTCTATCGGGTGTGTCCAAATTAATTTCTAAGCTTATGGTACGTTCCATGCACACCGTGCATCTATCTTGCATCAAGATTAGCACTATCTCCAAACAGATCAAACCGAGCTTCCACTTGACCCTCTTCAACGAAGTACCAACAGGTGCTTCCAAAATGGTTTCTTAGACTATGGTGCATTAGGCGCAAACCATGCACATATCTTCCACCGAAACTAACACTGTTTCTAAACGACCAAAGAGAGATTCCATATGACACACGTCATCAAGGAGTTCCTCGGGTGCATCCAAATTGATTTCCAAGCATATGGTATGTTCCATGCAAACCGTGCACCTATCTTGCATCAAGATTAGCACTATCTCCAAACAGACCGAACCGAGCTTCCACTTGAGCCTCTTCATCTAGGAGTACAAATAGGTGCGTCAAAAATGGTTTCTTAGACTATGGTGCTTTAGGCACAAACTATGCACCTATCTTGCACCGAAACTAACATTGTCTCCAAACAGACCGAAGAGAGATTCCATATGACACACGTCATCTAGGAGTTCAATTGGGTGCGTCCAAATTGATTTCATAACATATGGTACGTTCCATGCAAACTGTGCAACTATCTTGCATCAAGATTAGCACTATATCCGAACAGACCAAATCGAGCCTCCACTTGAGCCTCTTCATCTACGAGTACCATCGGTTGCGTCTAAAATGGTTTCTTAGCCTATTGTGCATTAGGCGTAAACCGTGCAGATATCTTCTACCAAAACTAACACTATCTCTAAACGAACCGAAGCAAGATTCCATATGACAAACATCATCAAGGAGTTATATCAGGTGCGTCCTAATTGATTACTAACCATATCGTATGTTCCGTGCAAACCGTGCATCTATCTTGCATCAAGATTAGCACTATCTCCAAACAGACCAAACCGAGCTTTCACTTGAGCCCCTTGACCTAGGAGTACCATCGGGTGCGTCCAAAATGGTTTCTTATCCTATGGTGCATTAGGTGCAAACCGTGCACCTATCTTGCACTGAAACTAACACTGTCTCTAAACGGACCGAAGTGAGATTCCATATGACACATGTCATCTAGGAGTTCCATCTAGTGTGTCCAAATTGATTTCTGAGCATATGGTGCACCTATCTTGCGTCAAGATTAGCACTATCTTTAAACAGACTGAACCGAGCCTCCACTTGAGCCTCTTCACCTTGGAGTACCAACAGGTGCTTTCAAAATGGTTTCTTAGACTTTGGTGCATTAGACGCAAACCGTGCACATATCTTGCACCGAAACTAATACTGTCTCTAAGCACACCAAAGCGAGATTCCATATGACACACGTCATCAAGGAGTTCTATCGGGTGTGTCCAAATTAATTTCTAAGCATATGGTACGTTCCATACAGACCGTGCATCTATCTTGTATCAAGATTAGCACTATCTCCAAATAGACCAAACTGAGCTTTTACTTAAGCCTTTTACCAAGGAGTACCATCGGGTGCGTCCAAAATGTTTTCTTAGCCTATGCTGCATTATATGCAAACCTTGCACCTATCTTGCACCGAAACTAACACTGTCTCCAAACAGACCGAAGCAAGATTTCGTATGACACACATCATCTAGGAGTTCCATCATGTGCGTCGAGACTGTTTTCTAAGCATTTGGTTGTTCCATGCAAACCGTGCACCTATCTTCCATCAAGATTAGCACTATCTCCAAATAGACCGAAACGAGCATCCACTTGAGCCCCTTCAACTAGGAGTACCAACAAGTGCGTCCAAAATGGTTTCTTAGACTACGGTGCATTAGGTGCAAACTGTGCACCTATCTTGCACCGAAACTAACAATGTCTCCAAATGGACCGAATCGAGATTCCATATGACACACGTCATCAAGGAGGTCCATCGGGTGCATCCAAATTGATTTCCAAGCATATGGTATGTTCCATGTAAACCATGCCCCTACCTTGCTTAAGGATTAGCACTATCTCCAAACTGACCGAACCAAGCTTCCACTTGAGCCTCTTCACCAAGCAGTACCAAATAGTGCGTCCAAAATGGTTTCTTAGACTATGGTGCATTAGGCGCAAACTGTGCACCTATCTTGCAATAAAACTAACAATGTCTACAAACAGACCGAAGCAAGATTCCATATGACACACGTCATCATGGAGTTCCACTGGGCGCGTCTAAATTGATTTCTAAGCATATGGTATGTTCCTTGCAAAACATGCACCTATGTTGCATCAAGATTAGCACTATCTCTAAACAGATCAAATTGAGCTTTCACTTGAGCCTCTTCACCGAAGTACCAACAGGTGCATCCAAAATGGTTTCTTAGACTACGGTGCGTTAGGTGCAAACCATGCACATATCTTGCACCGAAACTAACACTATTTCTAAATAGACCAAAGAGAGATTCCATATGACACACGTCATCAAGGAGTTCCATCGGGTGCATCCAAATTGATTTCCAAGCATATCGTATGTTCCATGCAAACCGTGCACCTATCTTGCATCCAGATTAGGACTATCTCTAAACAGACCGAACCGAGCTTCCACTTGAGCCTCTTCATCTAGGAGTACAAACAGTTGCGTCAAAAATGGTTTCTTAGACTATGGTGCATTAGGCACAAACTATGCACCTATCTTGCACCGAAACAAACATTGTCTCCAAATAGACCGAAGCGAGATTCCATATGACACACGTCAGCTAGGAGTTCAATTGGGTGTGTCCAAATTGATTCCATAACTTATGGTACGTTCCATGCAAACTGTGCAACTATCTTGCATCAAGATTAGCACTACATCCGAACAGACCAAATCGAGCCTCCACTTGAGCCTCTTCAACTACGAGTACCATCGGGTGCGTCTAAAATGGTTTCTTAGCCTATGGTGCATTAGGCGTAAACCGTGCACATATCTTCTACCAAAACTAATAGTCTCTAAATGAACCAAAGCAAGATTCCATATGACACACATCATAAAGGAGTTATATCAGGTGCGTCCTAATTGATTTCTGAGCATATTGTATGTTCCATGGAAACCGTGCATCTATCTTGCATCAAGATTAGCACTATCTCCAAATAGACCAATCCGAGCTTTCACTTGAGCCCCTTGACCTAGGAGTACCATCGGGTGTGTCCAAAATGGTTTCTTATCCTATGGTGCATTAGGTGCAAACCGTGCACCTATCTTGCACTGAAACTAACACTGTCTCTAAACGGACTGAAGTGAGATTCCATATGACACATGTCATCTAGGAGTTCCATCTGGTGCGTCCAAATTGATTTCTGAGCATATGGTGCACCTATCTTGCATCAAGATTAGCACTATCTCTAAACAGACCGAACCGAGCATCCACTTGAGCCCCTTCACCTACGAGTACCAAGAAGTGCGTCCAAAATGGTTTCTTAGACTATGGTGCATTAGGTGCAAACTGTGCACCTATCTTGCACTGAAACTAACAATGTCTCCAAATGGACCGAAGCGAGGTTCCATATGACACACGTCATCAAGGTGGTCCATCGGGTGCATCCAAATTGATTTCCAAGCATATGGTATGTTCCATGTAAACCATGCACCTACCTTGCTTAAGGATTAGCACTATCTCCAAACTGACCGAACCAAGCTTCCACTTGAGCCTCTTCACCCAGCAGTACAAAATAGTGCGTCCAAAATGGTTTCTTAGACTATGGTGCATTAGGCACAAACTGTGCACCTATCTTGCACTAAAACTTACACTGTCTACAAATGGACTGAAGCAAGATTCCATATTACACACGTCATCTAGGAGTTCCATTGGGTGTGTCTAAATTGTTTTCTAAGCATATGGTATGTTCCTTGCAAATCATGCACCAATCTTGCATCAAGATTAGCACTATCTCTAAACAGATCAAACCGAGCTTCCACTTGAGCCTCTTCACCGAAGTACCAATAGACTAGGGTGCCTTAGGCGCAAACCATGCACATATCTTGCACCGAAACTAACACTGTTTCTAAATAGACCAAAGTGAGATTCCATAAGACACACGTCATCAAGGAGTTCCATCGGGTGCATCCAAATTGATTTCCAAGCATATGGTATGTTCCATGCAAATCGTGCACCTATCTTGCATCAAGATTAGCACTATCTCCAATTAGACCGAATCGAGCTTCCACTTGAGCCTCCTCATCTAGGAGTACAAACAGGTGCGTCAAAAATGGTTTCTTAGACTATGGTGCATTATGCACAAACTATGCACCTATCTTGCACCGAAACTAACATTGTCTCCAAACAGACCGAACCGAGATTCCATATGACACACGTCATCTAGGAGTTCAATTGGGTGCGTCCAAATGTATTTCATAACATATGGTACGTTCCGTGCAAACTGTGCAACTATCTTGCATCAAGATTAGCACTATATCCGAACAGACCAAATCGAGCCTCCACTTGAGCCTCTTCAACTACGAGTACCATCGGTTGCGTCTAAAATGGTTTCTTAGCCTATGGTGCATTAGGCGTAAACCATGCACATATCTTCTACCAAAACTAACACTGTCTCTAAACGAACCGAAGCAAGATTCCATATGACACACATCATCAAGGAGTTATATCAGGTGCGTCCTAATTGATTTCTGAGCATAATGTATCTTCCATGGAAACCGTGCATCTATCTTGCATGAAGATTAGCACTATCTCTAAACAGACCAAACCGAGCTTTCACTTGAGCCCCTTGACCTAAGAGTACCATCGAGTGCATCCAAAATGGTTTCTTATCCTATGGTGCATTAGGTGCAAACTGTGCACCTATCTTGCACCGAAACTAACACTGTCTCTAAACAGACCGAAGTGAGATTCCATATGACACATGTCATCTAGGAGTTCCATCTGGTGCATCCAAATTGATTTCTAAGCATATGGTGCACCTATCTTGCATCAAGATTAGCACTATCTCTAAACAGACTGAACCAAGCCTCCACTTGAGCCTCTTCACCTAGCAGTACCAACAGGTGCTTCCAAAATGGTTTCATAGACTTTGGTGTATTAGGTGCAAACTGTGCACCTATCTTGCACCGAAACTAACACTGTCTCTAAATGGACCGAAGCGAGATTCCAAATGACCCACGTCATAAAGGAGTTTCATCAGGTGTGTCCAAATTATTTTCTAAGCATATGGTACGTTCCATGCAGACCGTTCATCTATCTTGCACCGAAACTAACACTGTCTCCAAACAGACCGAAGCAAGATTTTGTATGACACACGTCATCTAGGAGTTCCATCATGTGCGTCCAGATTGATTTCTAAGCATTTGGTATGTTCCATGCAAGATTTCCAAGCATTTGGTATGTTCCATGCAAACCGTGCACCTATCTTGCATCAAGATTAGCACTATCGCCAAACAGACCGAACCAAGCATCCACTTGAGCCCCTTCACCTAGGAGTACCAACAAGTGCGTGCAAAATGGTTTCTTAGGCTATGGTGCATTAGGTGCAAACTGTGCACCTATCTTGTACTGAAACAAACAATGTCTCCAAATGGACCGAAGCGAGATTCCATATGACACACGTCATCAAGGAGTTCCATCAAGTGCATCCAAATTGATTTCCAAGCATATGGTATGTTCCATGCAAACCATGCACCTACCTTGCATAAGGATTAGCACTATCACCAAACTGACCGAACCAAGCTTCCACTTGAGCCGCTTCACCCAAGAGTACCAAATAGTGCATCCAAAATGGTTTCTTAGACTGTGGTGCATAAGGCACAAACTGTGCACCTATCTTGCACTAAAACTTACAATGTCTACAAACGGACCGAAGCAAGATTCCATATGACACACGTCGTCTAGGAGTTCCATTGGGTGCATCCAAATTTATTTCTAAGCATATGGTATGTTCCTTGCAAATCATGCACCATCAAGATTAGCACTATCTCCAAACATATCAAACCGTGCTTCCACTTGAACCTCTTCAGCAAAGTACCAACACATGCTTCCAAAATGGTTTCTTAGACTATGGTGCATTAGGCACAAACCATGCACATATCTTGCACCGAAACTAACACTATTTCTAAACAGACCAAAGTGAGATTCCATATGACACACGTCATCAAGGAGTTCCATCGGGTGCGTCCAAATTGATTTCCAAGCATATGGTATGTTCCATGAAAACCGTGCACCTATCTTGCATCAAGATTAGCACTATCTCCAAACAGACCGAACCGAGCATCCACTTAAGCCCCTTCACCTAGGAGTACCAACAAGTGTGTCCAAAATGGTTTCTTAGACTATGGTGCATTAGGTGCAAAATGTGCATCTATCCTGCACCAAAACTAACAATGTCTCCAAATGGACCGAAGCGAGATTCCATATGACACACGTCGTCAAGGAGTTCCATCGGGTGCATCCAAATTGATTTCCAAGCATATGGTATGTTCCATGCAAACCATGCACCTACCTTGCATAAAGATTAGCACTATCTCCAAACTGACCAAACCAAGCTTCCACTTGAGCCTCTTCACCCAAGAGTACCAAATACTGCATCCAAAATGGTTTCTTAGACTATGGTGCATTAGGCGCAAACTGTGCACCTATATTGCATTAAAACTTACAATGTCTACAAACGGACCGAAGCAAGATTCCATATGACACACGTCATCTAGGAGTTCCATTAGGTACGTCCAAACTGATTTCTAAGCATATGGTATGTTCTTTGTAAATCATGCACCTATCTTGCATCAAGATTAGCACTATCTCCAAACATATCAAACCGAGCTTCCACTTGAGCCTATTCACTGAAGTACCAACAGGTGCTTCCAAAATGGTTTCCTAGACTTTGGTGCATTAGGCGCAAACCATGCACATATCTTGCACCGAAACTAACACTATTTCTAAACAGACCAAAGTGAGATTCCATATGACACACGTCATCAAGGAGTTCCATCGGGTGCACCCAAAATGATTTCCAAGCATATGCTACGTTCCATGCAAACCGTGCACCTATCTTGCATCAAGATTAGCACTATCTCCAAATAGACCGAACCGAGCTTCCACTTGAGCCTCTTCATCTAGGAGTACAAACAGGTGTGTCAAAAATGATTTCTTAGACTATGGTGCATTAGGCACAAACTATGCACCTATCTTGCACCGAAACTAACATTGTCTCCAAACAGACCGAAGCAAGATTCCATATGACACACATCATCTAGGAGTTCCATTGGATGCGTCCAAATTGATTTCTTAACATATGGTACGTTGCATGCAAACTGTGCAACTATCTTGCATCAAGATTCGCACTATATCCGAATAGACCAAATCGGCCTCCACTTGAGCCTCTTCAACTACGAGTACCATCGGGTGCGTCTAAAATGGTTTCTTAGCCTATGGTGCATTAGGCGTAAACAGTGCACCTATCTTCTACCAAAACAAACAGTCTCTAAACGAACCGAAGCAAGACTCCATATGACACAAATCATCAATGAGTTATATCAGGTGCGTCCTAATTGATTTCTGAGCATATCGTATGTTCCATGCAAACCATGCATCTATCTTGCATCAAGATTAACACTATCTTCAAACAGACCGAACCGAGCATCCACTTGAGCCCCTTCACCTAGGAGTACCAACAAGTGCATCCAAAATGGTTTCTTAGACAATGGTGCATTAGGTGCAAACTGTGCACCTATCTTGCACCGAAACTAACAATGTCTCCAAATGGACCAAAGCAAGATTCCAAATGACACACGTCATCAAGGAGTTCCATCGGGTGCATCCAAATTGATTTCCAAGCATATGGTATGTTCTATGCAAATCGTGCACCTATCTTGCATCAAGACTAGCACTATCTCTAAACAGACCGAACCGAGCCTCCACTTGAGCCTCTTCATCTAGGAGTACCAACAGGTGCTTCCAAAATGTTTTCTTAGACTTTGGTGCATTAAGCGCAAACTGTGCACATATCTTGCACCGAAACTAATACTATCTCTAAGCACACCAAAGCGAGATTCCATATGACACACGTCATCAAGGAGTTCTATTGGGTGTGTCCAAATTATAAGCATTTGGTACGTTCCATGCAGACCGTGCATCTATATTACATCAAGATTAGCACTATCTCCAAATAGACCAAATTGAGCTTTCACTTGAGCCTTTTACCTAGGAGTACCATCGGGTGGGTCCAAAATTGTTTCTTAGCCTTTACTGTATTATGTGCAAACCTTGCACCTATCTTGCACCGAAACTAACACTGTCTCCAAACAGACCAAATCAAGATTTTGTATGACACACATCATCTAGGAGGTCCATCATGTGCGTCCAGATTGATTTCCAAGCATTTGGTATGTTCCATACAAACCGTGCACCTACCTTGCATCAAGATTAGCACTATCTCCAAACAGACCGAACCAAGCATCCACTTGAGCCCCTTCACCTAGGACTAACAACAAGTGCGTCCAAAATGGTTTCTTAGACTATGATGCATTAGGTGCAAACTGTGCACCTATCTTGCACCGAAACTAACAATGTCTCCAAATGGACCGAAGCGAGATTCCATATGACACACGTCGTCAAGGAGTTCCATTGGGTGCATCCAAATTGATTTTCCAAGCATATGGTATGTTCCATGCAAACCATGCACCTACCTTGCATAAGGATTAGCACTATCTCCAAACTGATCGAACCAAGCTTCCACTTGAGCCTCTTCACGCAAGAGTACGAAATAGTGCGTCCAAAATGGTTTCTTAGACTATAGTGCATTAGGCGCAAACTGTGCACCTATCTTGCACTAAAACTTACAATGTCTACAAACGGACCGAAGCAAGATTCCATATAACACACGTCATCTAGGAGTTCCATTGGGTGCGTCCAAATTGATTTCTAAGCATAGGTATGTTCCATGCAGACCGTGCATCTATCTTGCATCAAGATTAGCACTATCTCCAAACAGATCAAACCTAGCTTCCACTTGAGCCTCTTCATCTAGGAGTACAAATAGGTGTGTCAAAAATGGTTTCTTAGACTATGGTGCATTACGCACTATCTATGCACCTATCTTGCACTGAGCCTCTTCATCTAGGAGTACAAATAGGTGTGTCAAAAATGGTTTGTTAGACTATGGTGCATTGATCTATGCACTTATCTTGCACTGAAACTAACATTGTCTCCAAACAGACCGAAGCAAGATTCCATATGACACACGTCATCTAGGAGTTCCATTGGGTGCGTCCAAATTAATTTCTTAACATATGGTACGTTGCATGCAAACTGTGCAACTATCTTGCATCAAGATTAGCACTATATCCGAACAGACCAAATCGAGACTCCACTTGAGCCTCTTCAACTACGAGTACCATCATCGGGTGTGTCTAAAATGCCTATGGTGCATTAGGCTTAAACCGTGCACATATCTTCAACCACAACTAACAGTCTCTAAACGAACCAAAGCAAGATTCCATATGACACAAATCATCAAGGAGTTATATCAGGTGCGTCCTAATTGATTTCTGAGCATATTGAATGTTTCAAGGAAACCGTGCATCTATCTTGCATCAAGATTAGCACTATCTCCAAATAGACCGAACCGAGCATCCACTTGAGCCCCTTCACCTAGGAGTACCAACAAGTGCGTCAAAAATGGTTTCTTATACTATGGTGCTTAGTTGCAAACTGTGCACCTATCTTGCACCGAAACTAACAATGTCTCCAAATGGACCGAAGCGAGATTCTAAATGACACACGTCATCAAGGAGTTCCATCGGGTGCATCCAAATTGATTTCCAAGCATATGGTATGTTCCATGCAAATCGTGCACCTATCTTGCATCAAGATTAGCACTATCTCCAAACAGACCAAACCGAGCTTCCACTTGAGCCTCTTCATCTAGGAGTACAAACAGGTGCGTCAAAAATGGTTTCTTAGACTATGATGCATTAGGCACAAACTATGCACCTATTTTGCACCGAAACTAACATTGTCTCCAAACAGACCGAAGCGAGATTCCATATGACACACGTCATCTAGGAGTTCCATTGGGTGTGTCCAAATTGATTTCTTAACATATGGTACGTTGCATGCAAACTGTGCAACTATCTTGCATCAAGGTTAGCACTATATCCGAACAGACCAAATTGAGCCTCCACTTGAGCCTCTTAAACTATGAGTACCATCAGGTGAGTCTAAAATGGTTTCTTAGCCTGTGGTGCATTAGGCGTAAACCATGCACATATCTTCTACCAAAACTAACAATCTCTAAACGAACTGAAGCAAGATTCCATATGACACACATCATCAAGTAGTTATCAGGTGCGTCATAATTGATTTCTGAGCATATCGTATGTTCCATGCAAACCATGCATCTATCTTGCATCAAGATTAGCAGTATCTCCAAACATACCAAACCGAGCTTTCACTTGAGCCCCTTGACCTAGGAGTACCATCGGGTGCATCCAAAATGGTTTCTTATCCTATGGTGCATTAGGTGCAAACTGTGCACCTATCTTGCACCGAAACTAACACTGTCTCTAAACGGACCAAAGTGAGATTCCATATGACACATGTCATCTTGGAGATTCCATCTGGTGTGTCCAAATTAATTTCTGAGCATATGGTATCCATGCAAAATTGTGCACCTATCTTACATCAAGATTAGCACTATCTCTAAACAAACCAAATCGAGCCTCCACTTGAGCCTCTTCACCTAGGAGTACTAACAGGTGCTTCCAAAATGGTTTCTTAGACTTTGGTTTATTAGGCGCAAACCGTGCACATATCTTGCACCGAAACTAATACTGTCTCTAAGCACACTAAAGCGAGATTCCATCTGACACATGTCATCAAGGAGTTCTATTGGGTGTGTCCAAATTAATTTCTAAGCATATGGTACGTTCAATGCAGACCGTGCATCTATCTTGCATCAACATTAGCACTATCTCCAAATAGACCAAACCGAGCTTTCACTTGAGCCTTTTACCTAGGAGTACCATCGGGTGCGTCTGAAATGGTTTCTTAGCCTATGCTGCATTATGTGCAAACCTTACACCTATCTTGCACCAAAACTAACACTGTCTCCAAACAGACCGAAGCAAGATTTCGTATGACACACGTCATCTATGAGTTCCATCATGTGCGTCGAGATTGTTTTCCAAACATTTGGTTGTTCCATGCAAACCGTGCACCTATCTTGCATCAAGATTAGCACTATCTCCAAACAGACCGAACCGAGCATCCACTTGAGCCCCTTCTCCTAGGAGTACCAACAAGTGCGTCCAAAATGGTTTCTTAGACTATGGTGCATTAGGTGCAAACTGTGCACCTATCTTGCATCAAGATTAGCACTATCTTGTCATCTTCAAAACCGGGTGGTTGCTCAACATAAACTTCTTCATTGATATAGCCATTGAGAAATGCACTCTTTACATCCATTTGATATAACTTGATATTATGTGCACAAACATAGGCCAACAAGATCCTAATTGCTTCCAGTCTTGCAACCGGGGCATATGTTTCACCAAAGTCAAGACCTTCAACTTGAGTATAGCCTTGTGCTACCAATCTTGCTTTGTTCCTTACAACTATCCCATCTTGATCTTGCTTGTTGCGGAAGACCCATCTAGTACCAATGACATTATGATCACTAGGACTCTCAACTAATTCCCATACTTGATTTCTCTTGAAATTGTTAAGCTCTTCATGCATAGCATTAACCCAATCCAATGCTTCATCAATCTTCTTTGGCTCAATGTGAGACACAAAGGAGAAATGCTCACAAAATGATGCTAATCTTGATCTAGTTTGCACTCCTCTTAGAATGTCACCAATGATATGATCCAATGGATGATCTCTTGCAATATTTGTTGGTTGGAGTATTTGCACTTGATTGCTTGCACTTGGTTGATCATGAGATGATGTACTAGCTTGTTGATCTTGCACTTTTGTACCACTTGTACTAGCTTGATTTTGATCATGAGAACCACTAGCTTGCACATTAGAGGTAGGAAGCACGTGATCTTTGTCATCTTCAACATCAATCACCTCTCTAGGCCTTAAATCACCAATATCCATGTTCTTCATTGCATCGGCCAATTTAGTGCCTCTCACATCATCTAGATTCTCATCTTCCTCTTGAGAGCCATTGGTTTCATCAAACTCAACATCATGCACCTCTTCAAGAGTACCACTAGCCAAATTCCAAACTCTATAAGCTTTGCTAGTAGTAGAATAACCAAGCAAGAAGCCTTCATCACATTTCTTTTCAAATTTGCTCAATCTAGTGCCTTTCTTCAATATGTAGCATTTGCAACCAAAAACCCGAAAGTATGCAATGTTGGGCTTTCTACCATTCAAGAGCTCATATGGTGTCTTCTCCATCATTGGGTGACAATAGAGTCAGTTGCTATAGTAGCAAGCCGTGCTGATTGCTTCGGCCCAAAAAGAATGACTCACATTGTATTCACTCAACATTGATCTTGCCATGTCAATCAAGGTTCTATTCTTTCTCTCTACAAGACCATTTGATTGTGGAGTGTACTTGGTCGAGAATTGATGCCTAATGCCAAATTCATCACAAAGCTCATCAACTCTTATGTTCTTGAATTCACTTCCATTGTCACTTCTCACTTTCTTGATGGTTGTTTCAAACTCATTGTGTATTCTCTTGACAAATGATTTGAAAGTTGCAAAAGCATCACTCTTGTCACTAAGAAAGAATACCCATGTGTATCTTGTGAAATCATCTACTATCACAAATCCATATTTATTTCCACCAATGCTTGTGTATGTGGTTGGTCCAAATAAGTCCATGTGCAACAACTCAAATGCCTTGCATGTACTCATGATGCTCTTCTTTGGATGAGTGTTGCCAACTTGCTTTCCGGCTTGACATGCACTACAAAGCTTGTCTTTCTTAAATGTGACATCTTTCAAGCCTCTAACAATATCATGCTTGACTAACTTGTTTAATTGTTTCATTCCAACATGACCAAGCCTTCTATGCCATAACCAACCCATGCTAGATTTAGTGAGCAAGCATGTTGACAATTTAGCTTCACTAGCATTGAAATCAACCAAGTATAGATTCTCATATCTAAAGCCTTTGAATATCAAGTTAGATCCATCTACACTTATGATCTCTACATCATCAACTCCAAATATGCATTTGAAACCAAGATCACAAAGTTGAGCTACGGATAGCAAATTGAAGTTCAAGCTCTCTACTAGTAGCACATTGGAAATGCTCAAGTTATTGGATATAGCAATTTTACCAAGCCCTTTGACCTTGGCTTTGCCATTATCACCAAATGTGATACTATCAACACCATTGTCATCATTTGGATTGATTGAATTGAACATTCTTGAATCACCGGTCATGTGTTATGTGCACCCATTATCAAGTACCCAATGCCTTCCTCCGACTTTATAATTTACCTACAAAACAAATCAATGTTTCTTAGGTACCCATACTTGTTTGGGTCCTTGGAGGTTAGTGACTAAGCTTTTTGGTACCCAAATGGCCTTCTTCTTTGGACCCACAATTGGTGTACCAACAAACTTCGCATGCACACCCTTCTCACCCTTGGTAAGCACATAACAAGAATCAAATGGAATGCAAGATACATTAGCATTTTTCTTGTTCTTGTTCACTTTATTGCAATTAACCTCTAGGTGCCCAACTTGCTTGCATTTGTTGCAATACCAACCGTTGCTCTTCACAAAGCTAGGCTTGTGAGTTGCAAAGGCCGCCTTGCCTTTCTTGGGGGTATAGTCTAATCCCTCTTTGTTGAGAGAAAACCTTTGGCTACCCAAGCACTTTAGCAAGTGGGCCTCACCACCATAGGCCTTGCCTAGGGCGTGAGTGAGCTCATCCACCTCTCTTGAGAGTCTCATTCTCAACCAGTGAGGTATCACAAGTGACACTAACACTAGAAGTAGAGGTAGAGTTCGTGGTGGTGGATGAAGACCTACAAGAAGAGTTAGTGGCAGCAACAATAGATGGGTTGGGTGATTCTTAAGTCACATGTTGTGCCCACAACACATGATACAACAACCTTTTCCCTGTTCTCTTCTAACAACAAGGAGTGAGCTTTCTCAAGCTTGGTGTGAGCCTTGCCAAGTTTCTCATGGGCTTCCACTAGCCTCTCATGATTAGCATTGAGCTCATCAAAGGATTGCTCAAGAGCTTTTAACTTCTTGGCCAATTCTTTGCACTTCTTGTTTTTAGATTGAATGAGAGATTCGGCTTGTTCTAACATGTCCATGAGTTGTTCATTAGTGAATTTATTTTCATCATCACTATCACTATCATGTTCATGTTCACTTTCACTTTCATCGTATTGTACCTTGTGGCCCTTGGCCATGAAGCATGAAGGAGTGTCGAAGAGTGATGGCTTGTTGATAGCAATGCTTGCAAGTGCCTTCTTTTTGGATGATTTGTCATCATCGCTTGAGTCATCATCCGAAGAGGCATCACTATCCCATGTCACAACATAGGATCCACCCTTCTTCTTCTTCTTCTTGAAGACCATCTTCTTCTCTTTCTTTTCTATCTTCTCCTTCTTGTTCTTCTTGTTATGCTCATCATTGTCACTATTGTAAGGACAATCTGCCATAATATGATCGAGGCTCTTGCACTTGTAGCATAGCCTCACATATTCCTTGTTCTTGGAGTTGTCCCTTCTCTTCCTTGTATGATAGCCCTTTTTCTTCATCATCTTGCCAAACTTGCGGATAGTGCTAGTGCTTCATCATCACTATCATCATTGGAACACTCCTCATCACTTGATTCTTCCTTGTTCTTGCTCTTGGATGAAGAGCTAGCTTTGAATGCTACACTCTTCTTCTTCTTATCATCATCATCCTTCTTCATGACCTCATCATCATCATTGTCAGTATATTGATCTTCGGTCATGACATCTCTAAGTACCTCATTGGGAGATACACCTGTCAATCCACCTCTAAAGATGATTGTTCTCAATGTCTTGAACCTCTTGGGCAAGCACATCAAGAACTTGTGAATGAAGTCCTCATCCTTCACTTTCTCACTAAGGCCCTTGAGGTCATTGATGATGACTTGGAGCCTATGGAACATTTTTGGAATTGACTCATCATCCTTCATATTGAAGTTTGATAGCTTGTCCTTGAGCATGTACAACTTGGCACTTTTTACCGTTGTAGTGCCCTCATATGTTTCTTCTAGCCTTGTCCACACTTCACTTGCCTTCTCAAGATCTTTGACTTGTTCAAATACCTTTGAATCAATGCCATTATAGTTGTGTTGAGAGCCATTGTATTGCATTGCTTGTTTGCTCTCTCATTGTCGGTGGGGTTAGCGGGGTCAAGGATCACAAAATCATTCTCCGTGACTTCCCACACTCTATCATTGATTAATCCAAGATACATTTTCATTTTTCTCTTCCAATAGTCAAAAGAACTTGTGCCATCAAAGAACGGTGGTTTGCCCCCAACATGGTTGAACACTATTTGAGCCATAATTTGAGCACCAAGGTTGTTAAGCCTTCACAAAACGGTGACCACGGCTCCGATACCACTTGAAAAGTCCTAATTTGGCTAGAGGGGGGTTAATAGCCTATTTAAAAATCTACAAACTCACTAGAGCAAGAGGTTAGTAGATAACAAGCATAGCTTTTTGCTCTAGCTCTAAAGGGGTGTTTGCCAGCCACCTATCCAACACTTCTAGTTGCTATAATCACTATGCACACAAGAGCTATATCACTACTTACACTAGAGAGCTATCTGAAGTTTCTATACAAGTAAGTAAGCTCTTCTAGTTTGTGGGAATGTAAGAGAGATGGTTTGATCTTTATACCACCGCGTAGAGGGGATGAACCAATCAATAATATGAAGTCCAATCACCGAGAGAAATCCTATGAACAATCACAATGGAGACACACAATTTTCTCCCGAGGTTCGCATGCTTGCTGGCACGCTACGTCCTTGTTGTGTCGACCAACACTTGGTTCGGCGGCTAAGGGGTGTAGCACGAACCTTGTCCTCACTAGGACACCGCAAGAACTGACCCACAAGTGAGGTAACTCAATAACATGAGCAATCCACTAAAGTTACCTTTCGGCTCTCCGCAGGGAAGGTACAAGACCCCTCACAATCACCAGGAGATGGCCACGAACAATCACCAACTCGTGCCAATGCTCCTCCGCTGCTCCAAGGTGTCTAGGTGGCAGCAACCACCAAGAGTAACAAGAAAACTGCAGCCAAATCGATCCCCGAGTGCCACTAGATGCAATCACTCAAGCAAATGCACTTGGAATCACTCCCAATCTCACAAAGATGAATAATCTATGAAGGAGATGAGAGGGAGGTGTTTGCTTAGGCTCACAAGGATTCTAGTATGCTAGAATACCAAGAGAGTGAGCCCTCAGCCGGCCAACAACTATTTATAAGCTCCTCAAAACTTATAGAGCCGTTGGCTCTTTCACTGGGCTAAAAATGGGGTCACCTGACGAACCGCAAGGGGTACCGAACGCTCAACCCCTGTGTCCGGTGCTCTAGAAACAGCCATGTGTTGCCTTATCCACTTTCGCACGTTGATCTCTAACGGTCACTTGCAGAGCACCGGACGCGCTCAAGTTAGCACCAGACGCGTTCGGTACTCACCGGACTTAAACTCAGGGAGGTCTACAAACTCGCGGGGTCACCGGACGCTGAGCACGGACCGTCCGGTGCTCATTGGTCCATACCCAGAGAGCATTGCAAAAGCGCAGAACACTGGACTCAAAACATCGGATGCTCAAACAGAGTCTAACCTACGTCCGGTGCCGGGCGTCCGGTGCCTAATCCTAGCTGAGCTAGGCACTGCCTACACACTGGACGCATAGACACAGCGTCCGGTGCCTCTGAGCCAGCGTCCGGTGAGTGTTTCTCAGCGATAAACACTACCATGACTTCTCCAATTTTCCCACCGGTGCAATAGAAAAATTGCACGTCATTTTCTCAAAAAAGCGCCGAATCCCGCCGAGCAAGCTCAGCGGGAGGGGGAGAGGAACCCATCCTCTCTCTACCCTTCAAACTCCACCTCCTTTTCAAAGTGTGCCAACACCACAATGTGTGAACCAACATGTGCAGGTGTGTTAGCATTTTCACAAACATTTTCTTTGAAGGAGTTAAGTTAGCTCACTAGGTTCTAAATGCATGCACATGGATAATGATACCTAGTGGCACTTCATAACCGCTTAGCCAAAAAATTCCCCTCTTTATAGTATGGCTATCTATCCTAAATGTGATCACACCCTCTATGGTGTCTTGATCACCAAAACCAAAACCCTAAGCAATACCTTTGCCTTGATCTCCATAAGGTTTTGTTTTTCTCTTTCTTCTTTTCCAAGTTGAGCACTTGATCATCTTGTGGTCATCACCATCATCACCATGATCATCTCTTAATCCATAACTTGGCATGTACCAACCTCATTAAGTCTACACACACTTAGTATAGAGGTTAGTACTAGGGTTTCATCAATTATCCAGAACCAAACTAGGGCTTTCAACAGTTTGCGCCTAATGCACCAAAGTCTAAGAAACCATTTTGGACGCACCTGTTGGTACTCCTAGGTGAAGAGGCTCAAGTGAAAGCTCAGTTCGGTCTTTTTGGAGATACTGCTAATCTTGATGCAAGATAGGTGCACGGTTTGCATGGAATGTACCATTGAAAGGTCCAAATGGCTAGAGGGGGGGTGAATAGCCTATTTAAAAATTCTACAAACTTCACTAAGCAAGTGAGTTAGTAAAACAAATAGCGAAGCAATTCTAGCACTAGCTTAACTAAGCTATGCAAGCCACCTATACAAACTAGTACAAGGCTAAACACTAAAGCACAACAACCAAAGAACTAAGCTAAACAAACTACACAACTAGCAAGGTATGCACAAAAGTAAAGGAGAGGTGAGTGATTGTTATACCGACGTTGTGGAGTAGAAATATAGCCAATCAATCAATCACAACAATAAGAGAATCCTCGGCAAGAGATGACACAAGATTTTTTACCGAGGTTCACTTGCTTCCCGGCAAGCTAGTCCTCGTTGTGGCGATACACCCTCTTGATGGATCACGAGCTAATTGGCAATCCAAAGCCAAACCCTCAGCGGGTGCCGCACATCCACTCACAAGATGGGGATCCTCCAAGCCACGAGCAATCCACTAGAGTAGCCAATTGCGATCTCCCGCGGGGAAGGCTCAAGAACCCCTCACAAGTCACTTGGTGAGGCTCGAAACAATCTCCAATCACGAGCTCAACACCACCGCTGCTCCAAGCCGTCTAGGGCGTCGGGAAACACCCAAGAGTAACAAGAAATCCGCAGCAAACTCAAGAATCAAGTGCCACTAAATGCAACTCTCAAAGCAATGCACTTGAATCTCACTCAATCTTACTAGGATTAGCAATCAAGCAAGGAGATGAGTGGAGGGAGTGTTCTCTAGCTCAAAGTATGCCTCAAGTATTCAAAAGTGCAAGAGAGAACCCCCCAAAGCCGGCCACCAACTATTTATAAGCACCCGCAAAAAACTAGCCGTTAGCTGTTTTTAGTGTGCAGCAGTCGACCACACCGGACGCGTCCGGTATTGACCAGACCAGCGTCCGGTGCTCTTGACCGTTAAAAAAGTAGCTGTTGCCTCTGAAACTGACAAGGCACCGGACTCTCACTTTTGAAATACCGGACGCGTCCTAGTTCACACCGGACGCATCCGGTGTGCACCGGACCCAAACTCAGGGAACGTCGCAAACTTGAGCCAACACCGGTCGCCACACCGGACACACACACCGGACGGTCCGGTGCGCACCGGACTCACACCCAGAGAGCTCTACAAGAGGAGTTTGCACCGGACGCTAACTCGGACGCGTGCACCGGACGCAAACTCAGAGAGTTTCACCGAGAAAGCGACCTCACCGGACGGAGCACACCGGACTCTACGCGAAAAAAGTTTCCGCGTCCGGTGCCTCAACTCGGACGCGTCCGACCTCATACCGGACGCGTCCGGCCTGAACGCGCTGCACGAAAAGATCTCCAACTTCTTCCCTTGCTTCCAAGTGCCAACACCAAAGTGTCACAACACTTGTGGAAGTGTGTTAGCATTTTCACAAATATTTTTATCAAGGATTCAAGTTAGCACTTTACTAGATCCTAATGCATATGCTCAAGATATGGACCTAGTAGCACTTGATTCGAGAGATGACCGTGATTTCCCCTCTTGATAGTCGGCTATTTATCCTAAACCCGGTCAATCACTTCTCTACTCATCTTAGACCGGCAAAAGTAAAACCCTATGTTTATACCTTTGCCTTGTTCACTTTCTCCCTTGTCTGTCATCATGATCTCCACATCATGCTTCATCTCTTTGTATTCATGTGGCCACCTTTCCATGCCACCATGCACCTTCATCACATGTGTTGCTATGCCTAACTCAAATCACTTAAACACAAGGCATTAGCAACTTGGTGTCATTAATTACCAAAACCAAACTTGGGCTCTCAATCTCCCCCTTTTTGGTAATTGATGACAACCATCACAAAGATATGAAATGAAATCATAATGAACTTGAATTGCTTGTCGAAAGCATTTTAATCATGAGACAAGGTTGGACAAACATTTCAATTTCGGTTTTGGTAGTACTAGCTCCCCCTACATATGTGCTTCCATGAGTTTGGTTCAAGTTTGCACATATGCATAAATTAGAGTTTTGGGAGATTTATTACTGCCAAAATTATGCTAAGGTATATAGAATGGACCTTTGAAGCGTGATACCAATCGGAGTTGCCAATATACCATCCTTAGCACCAATGTAGCTAGACATACATCAAAAACTCAATATACCTCGTGAGATCACATTATATGTCTAGATACCACAAGAAAATAAAACTCTATGCTAGAATTCAAAACATCATTCAAGTTCTATTTCTAGCAAGCACCAATCAAACAAGAGTCGTGAATTTAAATTTGCAATGCAACAACTCATTATGTTAGTGCACATACAAATGCAACAAATGGTTCATGAGCTTGCTCCCCCTATTTGTGTGCTCAAGTTTAAAAAGTTTAAAAAGTTTTCTCTCCTTTTTTTGTTTATCTCCCTCTTTTTGACTTTATCTTTGTTTCTCTCCCCCTTTGTCATCAATGACCACAAAGGTTCAAAATTTTAGTGAGAATTAAGTCAATCAATGTGAGGGTCAAATTATGGTTCAATCTAGATCACTTGCCTAGAACATGTACTTCGGTTTGATCCAAGGACAAGCTTTTTCACACCTCATAAAGTATAAGGGTTATCTTGACCATGTTGAATTACACATCATAAGCTCATATTCTAGATTCAACGCTAGGCTTGCAAGCTCACAAACATGTCATATGCTACCACTAGATCAATCAATCATAGAAGCAATAGTGGTACCATACATACATCAAAATCTTTTGTTTTTCATGAATGAGCCTATTTGTCATGCAAATATGTCTATATGTTCTAATCATGTCCTTAGCAAAGTATGAATGATATGTCAACCAACTTTACCTTGCTTTGTTGGAGGAGAGGCATGTCATATATAAATGTGGGGGCGCACTCATCTCAAGTTGGAGAAGTCAAGTATGTTCAATTCATTTCTTAACTTGCAAAATCTCTTCTCATCAAGTGGCTTCGTGAAGATGTCGGCTAATTGATCTTCGGTCCCAATGCTTTCAATGCTAATATCACCCTTTTGTTGATGATCTCTTATGAAATGATGCCTTATGTCAATGTGCTTGGTTCTTGAATGTTGAACCGGATTTTGTGTCATTTTGATTGCACTCTCATTGTCACATAGCAAAGGCATATTCTTGAATTTGATTCCAAAGTCATTCAAGGTAGCTTTCATCCAAAGTAATTGTGCACAACAACTACCGGCACTACTGTATTCGGCCTCGACGGTTGATAGTGCAACACTATTTTGTTTCTTTGATGACCATGAAACTAGAGACCTTCCCAGCAATTGACAAGTGCCACTTGTGCTCATTCTATCAATCTTGCATCCACCATAGTCGGAGTCCGAATATCCAATTAACTCAAACTTAGACCCCTTGGGATACCATAACCCAACATCATGAGTGCCTTTAAGATACCTCAATATCCTCTTTGTTTCCTTCAAGTGACTTTCCCTAGGTGAAGCTTGGTATCTTGCACACTTGCACACACTAAACATCACATCCGGCCTTGATGCGGTGACATAGAGCAAACTTCCAATCATGGACCGATATAGCTTTTGATCTACCATGTTGCCACTTGCATCACTACCTAATTGATCATTTGTGCCCATAGGTGTGCTCATTGGTTTAGCTTCTTGCAACCCAAACTTCTTGATCATGTCCTTGATGTACTTTCCTTGACTTACAAAAGTGCCATTCTTCATTTGCTTGATTTGAAGACCAAGGAAGTAACTAAGCTCTCCAATCATGGACATCTCAAATTCATTTGCCATCATTTTTCCAAACTCTTCACAAAAGTCTTGATTGGTTGATCCAAAGATGATATCATCAACATAGATTTGCAACACAAACAAGTCATTGCCTAGCTTCTTGGTAAAGAGGGTAGTGTCAACCTTTCCCATGTTGAACCCTTTAGAGAGAAGGAAATCTCTCAATCTCTCATACCATGCTCTAGGTGCTTGCTTCAAACCAAACAATGCCTTCTTGAGCTTGTAAACATGGTTGGGTTCTTGTCATCTTCAAAACCGAGAGGTTGTTCAACATAAACCAACTCATTGATGTATCCATTGAGAAATGCACTCTTCACATCCATTTGATGGAGCTTGATGTTGTGGGCACAAGCATAGGCTAATAATATTCTAATTGCCTCCAATCTTGCAACCGGTGCATATGTTTCTCCAAAGTCAAGACCTTCAACTTGAGTGTAGCCTTGTGCTACTAGTCTTGCTTTGTTTCTCACAACTACACCATCTTGATCTTGCTTGTTTCTAAAGACCCACTTGGTACCAATCACATTGTAGTTCTTTGGCCTCTCAACAAGCTCCCACACTTGATTTCTTGTGAAGTTGTTCAATTCTTCATGCATGGCATTTACCCAATCGGAATCTTTCAATGCATCTTCTATCTTCTTTGGTTCCTCAAATGAGACAAATGAATAGTGCTCACAAAAGGAAGCTAGCCTTGATCTTGTTTGCACACCACTTTGAATACCTCCAATGACTTGATCCAATGGATGATCCCTTGCTATACTAGTAGGTTGGAGTATTGGGAGTTGATTGCTTCCACTAGCTTGATTTTGATCTTGATCATCAACATGAGAGCCACTAGTACTAGCTTGATTTGTATCAATTTGCACTTCTTGATTGATCATGTGAATGTCATTTTCATCATCAACTTGCATTGGCCTTATGTCACCTACATCCATGTTCTTCATTGCATTAGCCAATTGATCTCCTCTCACATCATCAAGATTTTGAACTTCATTTTGAGATCCCTCGGTTTCATCAAAGTCCACATCATGGACTTCTTCCAATGTGCCACTTGCCAAGTTCCAAACTCGATATGCCTTGCTTGTGGTGGAATAACCAAGTAAGAACCCTTCATCACATTTCTTCTCAAACTTGCTCAATCTAGTGCCTTTCTTGAGAATGTAGCATTTGCAACCAAACACTCTAAAGTATGCAATGTTGGGCTTTCTTCCATTCAATAGCTCGTATGTTGTCTTCCCAAGCTTCCCATGGCAATAGAGACGGTTGCTACAATAGCAAGCCGTGTTGATGGCTTCACTCCAAAATGAATGGCTAACATTGTACTCACTAAGCATTGATCTAGCCATATCAATCAAGGTTCTATTCTTCCTTTCAACTACACCATTGGATTGAGGAGTGTATGTTGGAGAGAATTGATGTCCAATGCCAAGATCATCACATAATTCCTCAATTCTTGTGTTCTTGAATTCACTACCATTGTCACTTCTAATCTTCTTGATAGTGGTTTCAAACTCATTTTGCACCCTCTTGACAAAAGACTTGAATAGATCACAAACATCACTCTTGTCATAGAGGAAGAACACCCAAGTGTATCTAGTGTAGTCATCTACTATCACAAATCCATACTTGTTGCCACCAATGCTAGTATATGTTGTTGGCCCAAATAAATCCATGTGCAAAAGCTCAAATGCCTTTGATGTGCTCATTTCAATTTTCTTAGGATGTGCATTTCCAACTTGCTTTCCGGCTTGACAAGCACTACATGGTTTATCCTTCTCAAAGGTGACATCCTTCAAGCCTCTAACTAAGTCATGCCTCAATAGTTTGTTCAATTGTTTCATTCCAACATGACCAAGCCTTCTGATGAGGACATCAACACCAGCGATACATATCCTACATCCACCAGCGATACATATCCTACATACTCTCCGACACAACCTATAGCTGGTCCTCTTACTCGTGCTCGTGCCCGTCAACTCAACCTTCAAGTAAGTTCAGCTTTAAACTCTTGTCAATCATATTTAGACAATGGAGACACGTGCACTTTGGTGTTGCTCAGGAATAATGGACAAGATCAGCAAGGGAAGGTTCAACTGCATTCAGAATTTGAGGCAACACCAACTTCAAGGGCTGATTGCATATGGGAAGAGTGATAACTTAACAAAGGTGATTGGAGATCAGGTCCAAGCCTCCACAACATCCTCTGTCAAGTTACCACGTCGTTTCTAAAGCAAGGAAACAAAGAGTCCAAACCCAACACGTTTTGGGAGTTGGATTCGGACTGGAAAATAACTCTAACTTGTATGGATCACCACGGCGTCATATGGACTCCAACTGGGACGTTCCTATACTTGTTGGAAAGCTCATGAAGTCTACTTTCCAATGGGTCCAACCACATATCTATGCGGCTTATGAGTCGGGCGCAGTCCTTGTTTTCGTGCCGACATCTTTTTCTGTTTTGGTGCTGCGTCACCCTATTTTGGACCAATGGCCATGTATCAAGTTGAGTCCATTAGGGACGCGTCCTAGGGTTGGAGGACGACTCTAGCACCCCTTTGGTCATCCTCCCCTCTATTTATTTACATCTAGAGCCGCCATGAACAACTGAGTTTTGATTAGATAAAGTTTAGCCTTCGCTACTTGCTTGTAAACGCGCGTGCTGATCCAGCCGCCCGTCTTCTTGTTTTCGAAACCCCACTTCATTAGAGATTGAGTTTGAAACCTTCATTTACATCTGGTAATTTAGTACTTGTTCTACTTGTTCTTGCTGGTTCTTCGATTGCTTGCAGGACGAGTGCCCTAGTGGCCGGGTGTTGCGCTCCACAAGATCGTGACAGCCATTGGAGGCGGTGTATCGGTTGCTAAGGCGCAGTCTTGAGGGCTGTAGTCGGGCCGTGAACGTCATCTCCATTCACTAATCGAGTTATCCAGCGCCTCTCATCGAAAGATCAGGCGAAAACCCTAGTGGGTTCACATCACCTTCTATGCCACAACCAACCCAAACTGGATTTGCTAATTAGGCATGATGTCAATTGAGTGTCACTATCATTGAAATCAACCAAGTATAAGCTACCATGCCTAAATCCTTTGAATATCAAGTTTGATCCGTCAACACTAACAACCTCAACATCATCACTTCCAAAGATGCACTTGAAACCAAGGCCACAAAGTTGTGCAATAGACAAGAGATTGAAATCAAGGCTTTCAACTAGCAACACATTTGATATGCTCATGTCATTTGAGATAGCAATTTTACCAAGCCCCTTGACCTTGCCTTTCTTGTTGTTACCGAAGGTAATTGAATCAAAGCCACCATTTTGACTAGTATCAATTGATTTGAACATACAAGACTCCCCGGTCATATGTTGAATGCACCCACTATCAAGCACCCAATGCCTTCCTCCGGCTTTGTAATTGACCTACAAGATAAGATCAATTCTTTTTAGGTACCCAAACTTGATTGGGTCCTCCAAGGTTAGCAACTATGCTCTTTGGTACCCAAATGGCTTTCTTCTTTGAGCCCATCCATGGTGCACCAATGAACTTAGCATGAACACCTTTTGTATCCTTGGTAAGTACATAGAAAGAATTAAGCTTAATTGAGGATACATTAGCTTTGGGTTTCTTGTTCATGCATTGTTGCTCTAAGTGACCAACTTGCTTGCAAGCTTTGCAATACCGGCCATTTGTCTTCACAAAACTAGTCTTGTGAGGAGCAAAGGTGGATTTGCCTTTCTTGGGGTTATAGCCCAATCCCTCTTTATAGAGAGAAGCTCTTTGGCTACCCAAGCACATAAGCAAGCGGTCCTCACCACCATAAGCCTTGGCTAAGGTGTGATTGAGCTCTTTCACCTCCTTCTTGAGAATTTCATTCTCAACTTTTAGTGTGGTGTCACAAGTGAAACCATCACTACTAGATGAGGATGATGTAGATGTGCTACATGAAGGGTTAGTAGAAGCAATAACAATAGGCTTACTCAAGATATCACATGTTATGCCTATGTTGCAAGTTTTAGCTTTTTCAATTTTAGTTGGCTCATTTTTACATTTGTTAACTAGAGAGGAATGAGCTTCTTCAAGCTTAGTGTGAGCTTTTTGAAGCTTCTTATGGTCTTCCTTTAGACTCTCATAAGATGCTCTAAGCTCATCAAGTTCTTGCTCAAGGGTTTTCTTATCCTTAAGCAAGGCCTTGCACTCCTTTCTAGTTTCTTTATAGTGATGAGTGCAATCTTCTAGCATAGTGATTAGTTCATCTTTAGTTGGTTCATCATCATCACTATCACTATCACTAGCATGGTCACTCTCATCATCGGATGATACCTTAGTGGCCTTAGCCATGAAGCATGATGGAGTGTCGAAGATGGAGCTCTTTTCTTGAATTGCAATACTAGCATGTGCCTTCTTCTTGGTGCTCTCATCATCACTTGAGGAATCATCACTATCCCAAGTTGCAACATGGGCATCACCCTTCTTCTTGTTTGAGCCTTCCTTCTTTTCTTGCTTCTTCTTTTGCTTCTTTCTTTCCTTCTTGATAGCATCTTCATCATCACTATCATAAGGACATTTGGAAATGAGATGATCCTTGCTATGGCATCTAAAGCACCTCATGGAGTGGTCATTCTTCTTGGAGGAGCTCTTCTTCCTTCTTGCCCGATAGACCTTCTTCTTCATAAACTTGCCAAATCTCTTGACAAGAAGAGCCATCTCCTCATCTTCATCACTATCACAAGAGCTTGCTTCTTCTTCACTTGATGATTCTTGCTTGGCTTTGCCCTTGGATGTGGAGGCCTTGAATGCCACACTTTTCTTCTTCTCATCATCTTTCTTCTCACCATCCTTCTTTTTCTCCTTGATCAACTCATCCTTCTCATCATCTTCTCTATAAGCATCATCTGTCATCACTTCTTGGAAGACTTGTTGGGGAGTTGATTCACTAAGTGTTGTCTTGACTAGCATGGTGATCAATGTGTCAAATCTCTTGGGCAAGCTTCTCAAGAACTTCATAGAGAATTGACTATCCTTCACTTCTTCCCCATGTGCCTTGAGCTCATTTACAATAACTTGTAACCGGTGAAACATCTCCGGCACACTTTCATCTTCTTGCATCTTGAAGCTTGAGAACTTTTCTTGGAGGATGTATGCTTTGGCGGTCTTGGTTCCCTTGGTGCCCTCAAATGTTTCTTCTAATTTTGCCCATGCATCATGAGCAATCACAATGTTCTTGATTTGCTCAAAGGTCTTGTCATCAAGAGCTTCATGAAGAGCACTAATTGCAATATCATTGCATTGTAGCTTCTTCTCTTCAACCGGTGTTGGTGCATTCTCATTTGCAACCTCAAACTTTGTTTCGGTCACCTTCCAAACCTCTCTATTGATTGACTTAAGATGAGCGGTCATCTTGACCTTCCAATATGCATAATTGGTGCCATCAAAGAAAGGTGCCTTCTTGGTGTTGTTGATATGCAAACTAAGAGCCATTTCTTCACCGAAGGTTGTTAAGCCTCAAATAAACGGTGCCTCGGCTCCGATACCACTTGAAAGGTCCAAATGGCTAGAGGGGGGGTGAATAGCCTATTTAAAAATTCTACAAACTTCACTAAGCAAGTGAGTTAGTAAAACTAATAGCGAAGCAATTCTAGCACTAGCTTAACTAAGCTATGCAAGCCACCTATACAAACTAGTACAAGGCTAAACACTAAAGCACAACAACCAAAGAACTAAGCTAAACAAGCTACACAACTAGCAAGGTATGCACAAAAGTAAAGGAGAGGTGAGTGATTGTTATACCGACGTTGTGGAGTAGAAATATAGCCAATCAATCAATCACAACAATAAGAGAATCCTCGGCAAGAGATGACACAAGATTTTTTACCGAGGTTCACTTGCTTCCCGGCAAGCTAGTCCTCGTTGTGGCGATACACCCTCTTGATGGATCACGAGCTAATTGGCAATCCAAAGCCAAACCCTCAGCGGGTGCCGCACATCCACTCACAAGATGGGGATCCTCCAAGCCACGAGCAATCCACTAGAGTAGCCAATTGCGATCTCCCGCGGGGAAGGCTCAAGAACCCCTCACAAGTCACTTGGTGAGGCTCGAAACAATCTCCAATCACGAGCTCAACACCACCGCTGCTCCAAGCCGTCTAGGGCGTCAGGAAACACCCAAGAGTAACAAGAAATCCGCAGCAAACTCAAGAATCAAGTGCCACTAAATGCAACTCTCAAAGCAATGCACTTGAATCTCACTCAATCTTACTAGGATTAGCAATCAAGCAAGGAGATGAGTGGAGGGAGTGTTCTCTAGCTCAAAGTATGCCTCAAGTATTCAAAAGTGCAAGAGAGAACCCCCCAAAGCCGGCCACCAACTATTTATAAGCACCCGCAAAAAACTAGCCGTTAGCTGTTTTTAGTGTGCAGCAGTCGACCACACCGGACGATTCCGGTATTGACCAGACCAGCGTCCGGTGCTCTTGACCGTTAAAAAAGTAGCCGTTGCCTCTGAAACTGACAAGGCACCGGACTCTCACTTTTGAAATACCGGACGCGTCCTAGTTCACACCGGACACGTCCGGTGTGCACCGGACCCAAACTCAGGGAACGTCGCAAACTTGAGCCAACACCGGTCGCCACACCGGACACACACACCGGACGGTCCGGTGCGCACCGGACTCACACCCAGAGAGCTCTACAAGAGGAGTTTGCACCGAACGCTAACTCGGACGCGTGCACTGGACGCAAACTCAGAGAGTTTCACCGAGAAAGCGACCTCACCGGACGGAGCACACCGGACTCTACGCGAAAAAAGTTTCCGCGTCCGGTGCCTCAACTCGAACGCGTCCGACCTCATACCGGACGGTTTGCATGGAACATACCATATGCTCAGAAATCAATTTGGACGCACCCGATAGAACTCCTAGATGACGTGTGTCATATGGAATCTTGCTACATTCTGTTTGGAGACACTGTTAGTTTCCGTGGAGTGCACGGTTTGCACCTAACGCACCATAGGCTAAGAAACCATTTTTGATGCACCCAATGATACTCCTAGGTGGAGAGGCTCAAGTGGAAGCTTGCTTTGGTCTGTTTGGAGATAGTGCTAATCTTGATGCTAGATTGGTCCACAGTTTGCATGGAACATACCATATGCTCGGATATCAATTTGGACGCACCCAATGGAACTTCTAGATGACGTGTGTCATATGGAATCTTGCTTTGGTTTGTTTAGAGATAGTGTTAGTGTCGGTGCAAGATAGGTGCACGGTTTGCACCTAATGCACCATAGGCTAAGACACCATTTTGGATGCACTTGATGGTACTCCTAGGTGAAGAGGCTCAAGTGAAAGCTCGGTATGATCTGTTTGGAGATAGTGCTAATTGTCATGTAAGATAGGTGCATGGTTTGCTTGGAATGTATCATATGCTTGAAAATCAATTTAGACACACCCGATGGAACTCCTAGATGATGTGTGTCATATGTAATCTAGCTTTGGTCCATTTGGAGGAAGTGTTAGTTTTGGTGCAATTTGCGCCTAATGGACCATAGGCTAAGAAACAATTTTGGATGCACCCGATGGTACTACTAGGTAAATGGGCTCAAGTAAAAGCTCGGTTTGGTCTGTTTGGAGATAGTGCTAATCTTGATGCAAGATAGTTGCACGGTTTGCATGGAACTTACTATATGCTCGGAAATTAATTTGGACGCACCTAGTGGAACTCCTAGATGACGAGTGTCATATGGAATCTCACTTCGGTCTATTTGGAGACAGTGTTAGATTCGGTGCAAGATAGCTGCACGGTTTGTGCCTAATGCACCATTGGCTAAGAAACAATTTTGGACGCACCCGATGGTACTCCTAGGTAAAGGGGCTCTAGTGAAAGCTTAGTTTGGTCTGTTCGAAGATAGTGCTAATCTTTATGCAAGATAGGTGCACGGTTTACACGGAATGTACCATAGGCTCAGAAATCAATTTGGACGCACCCGATGAACTCCTAGATGACGTGTGTCATATTGAATCTCACTTCGGTCCATTTGGAGATAGTGTTCGTTTCGGTGCAAGATTGGTGCGTGGTTTGCACCTAATGCACCATAGGCTAAGAAACCATTATGGAAGCACCCGATGGTACTCCTAGGTGAAGAGGCTCAAGTGAAAGCTTGGTACGATCTATTGGGAGATAGTGCTAATCTTCATGTAAGATAGGTGCACGGTTTGTATGGAACGTACCATATGCTTGAAAATCAATTTGGACGCACCCGATAGAACTCCTAGATGATGTGTGTCATGTGATATCTCGCTTTGGTCTATTTGCAGATAGTGTTAGTGTTAGTGCAAGAAGGTGCACGGTTTGTGCCTAATGCACCATGCTCTAAGAAATGATTTTAGACGCACCTGATGGTACTCCTAGGTGAAGGGGCTCAAGTGAAAGCTCAGTTTGGTCTGTTTGAAGATAGTGCTAATCTTGATGCAAGATAGGTGCACAGTTTGCATGGAATGTACCTCATGCTCAGAAATCAATTTGGATGCACCCGATAGAACTCCAAGATGACGTGTGTCATATGGAATCTCACTTCGGTCCATTTGGAGATAGTCCTCGTTTTGGTGCAAGATAGGTGCACGGTTTGTGTCTAATGCACCATAGGCTCAGAAACCGTTGTGGAAGCACCCAATGATACTTCTATGTGAAGAGGCTCAAGTGAAAGCTCAATACAATCTATTCGGAGATAGTGTTAGTTTTGGTGAAAGATAGGTGCACGGTTTGTGCCTAATGCACCATACTCGAAGAAAACATTTTTGATGCACCCAATGGTACTCCTAGCTGAAGAGGCTCAAGTGGAAGCTCGGTTCGGTCTATTTGGAGATAGTGCTAATCTTGATGTAAGATAGTTGCACGGTTTGCATGGAGCGTACCATATGCTCGAAAATCAATTTGGACACACCTGATGGAACTCCTAGATGAGATGTGTCATATAGAATCTCGTTTTCGTCTATTTGGAGACAGTGTTAGTTTTGGTGCAAGATATTGCACGGTTTGTGCCTAATGCACCATAGGCTAAGAAACCATTTTGGACACACCTATTAGCACTCCTGGGTGAAGAGACTCAAGTGGAATCTCGGTTTGGTCTATTTGGAGATAGTGCTAGTCTTGATGCAAGATAGGTGCATGCTTTGCATGGAACATACCATATGCTTGGAAATCAATATGGACGCACCTGATGAAACTCCTAGATGATGTGTGTCATATGAAATCTCGCTTTGGTCTATTTGGAGATAGTGTTAGTTTTGGTGCAAGATATATGCACGGTTTGTGCCAAATGCACCATAGGCTAAGAAACCATTTTAGAAGCACCCGATTGTACTCCTAGGTGAAGAGGCTCAAGTGGAAGCTTGGTTTGGTCTATTTAGAGATATTGCTAATCTTGATGCAAGATAGGTGCACTATTTGTGTGGAACATATCATATGCTCAGAAATCAATTTGGACACACCTAATGAAACTACTAGATGACGTGTGTCATATGGAATCTTGCTTCGGTCTATTTAGAGACAGTGTTAGTTTCGGTGCAAGATAGGTGCACGGTTTGCGCCTAATGTGATGTGTGTCACATGGAATCTAGCTTCAGTCTGTTCGGAGACAGTGTTAGATTCAGTGCAAGATAGGTGCATGGTTTGCGCCTAATGCACCATACCCTAAGAAACGATTTTTGACGCACCCGATGGTACTGCTAGGTAAAGCGGCTCAAGTGAAAACTCGGTTTGGTCTGTTTGGAGATAGTGCTAATCTTGATGCAAGATAGGTGCACGGTTAGCATTGAATGTACCATATGCTCAGAAATCAATTTGGATGCACCCGATAGAACTCCTAGATGACGTGTGTCGTACGGAATCTCACTTTAGTCCATTTGGAGATAGTGTTAGTTCTGGTGCAAGATAGTTGCACGGTTTCTCCCTAATGCAGCATAGGCTCAAAAACCATTGTGGAAGCACCCGATGGTACTCCTAGGTGAAGTGGCTCAAGTGAAAGCAAGGTACGATCTGTTTGGAGATAGTGCTAATCTTCATGTAAGATAGGTGCACGGTTTGCATGGAACATACCATATGTATGAAAATCAATTTGGACGCACCCGATAGAACTCCTAGATGATGTGTGTCATCTGATATCTCGATTTGGTCTACTTGAAGATAGTGTTAGTTTTGGTGCAATATGGTGTATGGTTTGTGCCTATTGCACCATAGTCTAAGAAGATATTGCACGGTTTGTGCCTAATGCACCATACTCTAAGAAACGATTTTGGATGCACCCGATGGTACTCCTAGGTGAAGGGGCTCAAGTGAAAGCTCGGTTTGGTTTGTTTGGAGATAGTGCTAATCTTGATGCAAGATAGGTGCATGGTTTGCGTAGAATGTCCCATATGCTCAGAAATCAATTTGGATGCACCTGATGGAACTCCTAGATGACGTGTGTCATATGGAATCTCACTTCAGTCCATTTGGAGACAATATTAGTTTTAGTGCAGGATAGGTGCACAGTTTGTGTCTAATGCACCATAGTCTAAGAAACCATTTTGAACGCACCTGTTGGTACTGTTAGTTGAAGAGGCTCAAATGAAAGCTCGGTTTGGTCTGTTTCGAGACAGTGCTAATCTTAATGCAATATGGGTGCACAGTTTGCATGAAACGTACCATATGCTCAGAAATCAATTTGGACGCACCCGTTGGAACTCCTAGATGACATGCATCTTATGGAATTTCGTTCGGTCTCTTTGGAGAGTGTTAGTTTCAGTGCAAGATAGGTGCACGGTTTGTGCCTAATGCAACATAGGCTAAAAAACCATTTTGGACACACCCGATGGTACTCCTAGGTGAAGAGGCTCAAGTGAAAGCTCGGTTCGGTGTATTTGCAGATATTGCTAATATTGATGCAAGATAGGTGTACAGTTTGCAAGGAAAGTACCATATGCTTAGAAATCAATTTGGACGCACCTGATGGAACTCGTAGATGACGTGTGTCCTATGGAATCTCGCTTTGGTCCGTTTTTAAGATAGTGTTAGTTTTGGTGCAAGATAGGTGCACAGTTTGCGCCTAATGGTTTCTTCACCTAGGAGTATTAACAGGTGCTTCCAAAATGGTTTCTTAGACTTTGGTGCATTAGGCGCAAACCGTGCACATATCTTGCATCGAAACTAATACTGTCTCTAAGCACACCAAAGTGAGATTCCATATGACACACGTCATCAAGGAGTTCTATCGGGTCTGTCAAAATTAATTTCTAAGCATATGGTACGTTCCATGCAGACCGTGCATCTATCTTGCATCAAGATTAGCACTATCTTCAAATAGACCAAACCGAGTTTTCACTTGAGCCTTTTACCTAGGAGTACCAAACCTTGCACCTATCCTACACCGAAACTAACACTATCTCCAAACAGACCGAAGCAAGATTTCGTATGACACACGTCATCTAGGAGTTCCATTGGGTGCGTCCAAATTGATTTCTAAGCATATGGTATGTTCCTTGCAAATCATGCACCTATCTTGCATCAAGATTAGCACTATCTCCAAACAGATCAAACCGAGCTTCCACTTGAGCCTCTTCACCAAAGTAACAACAGGTGCTTCCAAAATGGTTTCTTAGACTATGGTGCTTTAGGTGCAAACTGTGCACCTATCTTGCCCCGAAACTAACAATGTCTCCAAATGCACCAAAGCGAGATTCTATATGACACACGTCATCAAGGAGTTCCATCAGGTGCATCCAAATTGATTTCCAAGCATATGGTATGTTCCATGCAAACCATCCACCGACCTTGTATAAGGATTAACACTATCTCCAAACTGACCGAACCAAGCTTCCACTTGAGCCTCTTCACCTAGGAGTACCAAATAGTGTGTCCAAAATGGTTTCTTAGACTATGGTGCATTAGGCGCAAACTGTGCACCTATCTTGCACTAAAACTAAAAATGTCTACATACGGACCGAAGCAAGATTCCATATGACACACGTCATTTAGGAGTTCCATTGGATGCGTCCAAATTGATTTCTAAGCATATTGTATGTTCCTTGCAAATCATGCATCTATCTTGCATCAAGATTATCACTATCTCCAAACAGAACAAACCGAGCTTCCACTTGAGCCTCTTCACCGAAGTACCAACAGGTGCTTCCAAATAGACTATGGTGCATTAGGCACAAACCATGCATATATCTTGCACCGATACTAACACTGCTTCTAAATAGACCAAAGCGAGATTGCATATGACACACGTCATCGAGGAGTTCCATCGGGTGCATCCAAATTGATTTCTAGGCATATGGTATGTTCATGCAAACCATGCACCTATCTTGCATAGAGATTAGCACTAACTCCAAAAAGACCGAACCGAGCTTCCACTTGAGCTTCTTCATCTAGGAGTACAAACAGGTGCGTCAAAAATGGTTTCTTAGACTATGGTGCATTAGGCACAAACTATGCACCTATCTTGCACCGAAACTAACATTGTCTCCAAACAGACCGAAGCGAGATTCCATATGACACACGTCATCCAGGAGATCCATTGGGTGCGTCCAAATTGATTTCTTAACATATGGTACGTTGCATGCAAACTGTGCAACTATCTTGCATCAAGATTAGCACTATATCCGAACAGATTAAATCGAGCCTCCACTTGAGCCTCTTCAACTACAAGTACCATCGGGTGCGTCTAAAATGATTTCTTAGCATATGGTGCATTAGGCGTAAACCTTGCACATATCTTCTACCAAAACTAACACTGTCTCTAAACGAACCGAAGCAAGATTCCATATGACACACATCATCAAGGAGTTATCAGGTGCGTCCTAATTGATTTCTGAGAATATCGTATGTTCCATGCAAACTGTGCAACTATCTTGCATCAAGATTAGCACTATCTCCAAATAGACCAAACCGAGCTTTCACTTGAGCCCCTTGACCTAGGAGTACCATCGGGTGCGTCCAAAATGGTTTCTTATCCTATGGTGCATTAGGTGCAAACTGTGCACCTATCTTGCACCAAAACTAACAATGTCTCTAAACGGACCAAAGTGAGATTCCATGTGACACATATCATCTAGGAGTTCCATCTGGTGCGTCCAAATTGATTTCTGAGCATATGGTATGTTCCATGCAAATCGTGCACCTATTTTGCATGAAGATTAGCACTATCTCTAAACAGACCAAACCGAGCCTCCACTTGAGCCTCTTCACCTAGGTGTACTAACTGGTGCTTCCAAAATGGTTTCTTAGACTTTGGTGCATTAGGCGCAAACCGTGCACATATCTTGCACCGAAACTAATACTGTCTCTAAGCACACCAAAGTGAGATTCCATATGACACACCTCATCAAGGAGTTATATCGGGTGTGTCCAAATTAATTTCTGAGCATATGGTACGTTCCATGTAGACCGTGCATCTATCTTGCATCAAGATTAGCACTATCTCCAAGTAGACCAAACCGAGCTTTCACTTGAGCCTTTTACCTACGAGTACCATCGGGTGCATCCAAAATGGTTTCTTAGCCTATGCTGCATTATGTGCAAACCTTGCACCTATCCTGCACTGAAACTAACACTGTCTCCAAACAGACCGAAGCAAGATTTCGTATGACACACGTCATCTAGTAGTTCCATTGGGTGCGTCCAAATTGATTTCTAAGCATATGGTATGTTCCTTGCAAATCATGCACCTATCTTGCATCAAGATTAGCACTATCTCCAAACAGATCAAACAGAGCTTCCACTTGAGCCTCTTCACTGAAGTACCAACAGCTGCTTCCAAAATGGTTTCTTAGACTATGGTGCATTAGGCACAAACCATGCACATATCTTGCACCGATACAAACACTGCTTCTAAATAGACCAAAGCGAGATTCCATATGACACACGTCCTCAAGGAGTTCCATTGGGTGCATCCAAATTGATTTCCAAGCATATGGTATGTTAATGCAAACCATGCACCTATCATGCATCAAGATTAGCACTATCTCCAAAAAGACCGAACCGAGCTTCCACTTGAGCCTCTTCATCTAGGAGTACAAACAGGTACGTCAAAAATGGTTTCTTAGACTATGGTGCATTAGGCACAAACTATGCACCTATCTTGCACCAAAACTAGCATTGTCTCCAAACAGACCCAAGCGAGATTCTATATGACACACGTCGTCTAGGAGTTTCATTGGGTGCGTCCAAATTGATTTCTAAGCATATGGTATGTTCTTTGCAAATCATGCACCTATCTTGCATCAAGATTAGCACTATCTCCAAACATATCAAACCGAGCTTCCACTTGAGCCTCTTCACTAAAGTACCAACAGGTGCTTCCAAAATGGTTTCTTAGACTATGGTGCATTTGGCGCAAACCATGCATATATCTTGCACCGAAACTAACACTATTTCTAAACAGACCAAAGTGAGATTCCATATGACACACGTCCTCAAGGAGTTCCATCGGGTGCATCCAAACTGATTTCCAAGCATATGGTATCCATGCAAACTGTGCACCTATCTTGCATCTAGTGATTTCTTGCACCTATCTTGCATCCTAATTTTGTTCGAGCATATAGTGATTTCTTAGCCTGTGGTGCATTAGGCGTAAACCGTGCACATATCTTCTACCAAAACTAACACTGTCTCTAAACGAACCGAAGCAAGATTCCATATCGTATGTTCCATGCAAACTGTGCATCTATCTTGCATCAAGATTAGCACTATTTCCAAACAAACCAAACCGAGCTTTCACTTGAGCACCTTGACCTAGGAGTACCATCGGGTGCGTTCAAAATGGTTTCTTATCATATGGTGCATTAGGTGCAAACCATGCACCTATCTTGCACCGAAACTAACACTGTCTCTAAACGGACCGAAGTGAGATTCCAAATGACACATGTCATCTACGAGTTTCATCTGGTGCGTCCAAATTGATTTCTGAGCATATGGTGCACCTATCTTGCATCAAGATTAACACTATCTCTAAACAGACCGAACCGAGCCTGCACTTGAGCCTCTTCACCTAGTAGTACCAACAGGTGCTTCCAAAATGGTTTCTTAGACTTTGGTGCATTAGGCGCAAATTGGGCACATATCTTGCACCGAAACTAATACTATCTCTAAGCACACCAAAGCGAGATTCCATATGACACACGTCATCAAGGAGTTCTATCGGTGTGTCCAAATTAATTTCTAAGCATATGGTACGTTCCATGCAGACTGTGCATATATCTTGCATCAAGATTAGCACTATCTCCAAATAGACCAAACCGAGCTTTAACTTGAGCCTTTTATCTATGAGTACCATCGGGTGCGTCCAAAATGGTTTCTTAGCCTATACTGCATTATGTGCAAACCTTGCACATATCTTGCACCGAAACTAACACTATCTCCAAACAGACCAAAGCAAGATTTTGTATGACACACGTCCTCTAGGAGTTCCATCATATGCTCTAGATTGATTTCCAAGCATTTGGTATGTTCCATGCATACCGTGCACCAATCTTGCATCAAGATTAGCACTATCTCCAAACAGACCGAACCGAGCATCCACTAGAGCCCCTTCAAATAGGAGTACCAACAAGTGCATCCAAAATGGTTTCTTAGACTATGGTGCATTAGGTTTAAACTATGCACCTATCTTGCACCGAAACTAACAATGTCTCCAAATAGACCGAAGCGAGATTCCATATGACACACGTCATCAAGGAGTTCTATCGGGTGCATCCAAATTGATTTCCAAGCATATGGTATGTTTCATGCAAACCATGCCCTACCTTGCATAAGGATTAGAACTATCTTCAAACTGACCGAACCAAGCTTCCACTTGAGCCTCTTCACCTAGGAGTACCAAATAGTGCGTCCAAAATGGTTTCTTAGACTATGGTGCATTAGGCGCAAACTGTGCACCTATCTTGCACTAAAACTTACAATGTCTACAAATGGACCAAAGCAAGATTCCATATGACACACGTCATCTAGGAGATCCATTGGGTGCATCCAAATTGATTTCTAAGCATATGGTATGTTCTTTGCAAATCATGCACCTATCTTGCATCAGATTAGCACTATCTCCAAATGGACCAAACCGAGCTTCCACTTGAGCCTCTTCACCGAAGTACCATCGGGTGCTTTCAAAATAGTTTCTTATTCTATGGTGCATTAGGTCCAAACTGTACACCTATCTCGGACCAAAACTAACACTGTTTCTAAATAGACCAAAGCGAGATTCCATATGACATATGTCATCTAGGACTTCCATCTGGTGCGTCCAAATTGATTTCTGAGCATATGGTATGTTCCATGCAAATCGTGCACTTATCTTGCATCAAGATTAGCACTATCTCTAAACAGACCGAACCCAGCCTCCACTTGAGCCTCTTCACCTAGGAGTACCAACATGTGCTTCCAAAATGGTTTCTTAGACTTTGGTGCATTAGGCACAAACTATGCAACTATCTTGCACCAAAACTAACATTGTCTCAAAACAGACCGAAGTGAGATTCCGTATGACACACGTCATCTAGGAGTTCCATTGGGTGCGTCTAAATTTATTTCTTAACATATGGTACGTTGCATGCAAACCGTGCAACTATGTTGCATCAAGATTAGAACTAGATCCGAACAGACCAAATCGAGCCTCCACTTGAGCCTCTTCAACTACGAGAACCATCAGGTGCGTCTAAAATGGTTTCTTAGCCTATGGTGCATTAGGCATAAACCGTGCACATATCTTCTACCGAAACTAACAACGTCTCCAAATGGACTGAACCGAGATTCCAAATGACACACGTCATCAAGGAGTTCCATCGGGTGCATCCAAATTGATTTCCAAGCATATGGTATGTTCCATGCAAACCGTGCACCTATCTTGCATCAAGATTAGCACTATCTCCAAACAGACCGATCCGAGCTTCCACTTGAGCCTCTTCATCTAGGAGTACAAACAGGTGTGTCAAAATTGGTTTCTTAGACTATGGTGCATTAGGCACAAACTATGCACCGAAACTAACATCGTCTCCAAACAGACCAAACCAAGCTTCCACTTGAGCCTCTTCACCTAGGAGTACCAAATAGTGCATCCAAAATAGTTTCTTAGACTATGGTGCATTAGGCGCAAACTGTGCACCTATCTTGCACTAAAACTGACAATGTCTACAAATGGACCGAAGCAAGATTCCATATGACACAAGTCATCTAGGAGTTCCATTGGGTGCGTCCAAATTGATTTCTAAGCATATGGTATGTTCCTTGCAAATAATGCAGCTATCTTGCATCAAGATTAGCACTATCTCCAAATAGATCAAACCGAGCTTTCACTTGAGTCTCTTCACTGAAGTACCAACATGTGCTTCCGAAATGGTTTCTTAGACTATGGTGCATTAGGCGTAAACCATGCACATATCTTGCACCAAAACTAACACTATTTCTAAACAGACCAATGCGAGATTCCATATGACACACGTCATCAAGGAGTTCCATCGGGTGCATCCAAATTGATTTCCAAGCATATGGTATGTTCCATGCAAACCGTGCACCTATCTTGCATCAAGATTAGCACTATCTCCGAACAGACCAAGTCGAGCCTCCACTTGAGCCTCTTCAACTACGAGTACCATCGGGTGCGTCTAAAATGGTTTCTTAGCCTATGGTGCATTAGGCGTAAACCGTGCACATATCTTCTACCAAAACTAACACTGTCTCTAAATGATCCGAAGCAAGATTCCATATGACACACATCATCAAGGTGCTATAGCAGGTGCGTCCTAATTGATTTCTGAGTATATCGTATGTTCCATGTAAACCGTGCATATATCTTGCATCAAGATTAGCACTATCTCCAAACAGACCAAACCGAGCTTTCACTTGAGCTCCTTGACCTAGGAGTACCATCGGGTGCATCCAAAATGGTTTCTTATCCTATGGTGCATTAGGTGCAAACCGGTTACCTATCTTGCACCGAAACTAACACTGTTTCTAAACGGACCGAAGTGAGATTCCATACGACACATGTCATCTAGGAGTTCCATCTGGTGCGTCCAAATTGATTTATGAGCATATGGTATGTTCCATACAAATCGTGCACCTATCTTGCATCAAGATCCGCACTATCTCTAAATAGACCAAGCCAACAGGTGCTTCCAAAATGGTTTCCTAGACTTTGGTTTATTAGGCACAAACCGTGCACATATCTTGCACCGAAACTAATACTGTCTCTAAGCACACTAAAGCGAGATTCCATCTGACACATGTCATCAAGGAGTTCTATTGGGTGTGTCCAAATTAATTTCTAAGCATATGGTACGTTCAATGCAGACCGTGCATCTATCTTGCATCAACATTAGCACTATCTCCAAATAGACCAAACCGAGCTTTCACTTGAGCCTTTTACCTAGGAGTACCATCGGGTGCGTCTGAAATGGTTTCTTAGCCTATGCTGCATTATGTGCAAACCTTACACCTATCTTGCACCAAAACTAACACTGTCTCCAAACAGACCGAAGCAAGATTTCGTATGACACACGTCATCTATGAGTTCCATCATGTGCGTCGAGATTGTTTTCCAAGCATTTGGTTGTTCCATGCAAACCGTGCACCTATCTTGCATCAAGATTAGCACTATCTCCAAACAGACCGAACCGAGCATCCACTTGAGCCCCTTCACCTAGGAGTACCAACAAGTGCGTCCAAAATGGTTTCTTAGACTATGGTGCATTAGGTGCAAACTGTGCACCTATCTTGCATCATGATTACCACTATCTTGTCATCTTCAAAACCGGGTGGTTGCTCAACATAAACTTCTTCATTGATATAGCCATTGAGAAATGCACTCTTTACATCCATTTGATAGAACTTGATATTATGTGCACAAACATAGGCCAACAAGATCCTAATTGCTTCCAGTCTTGCAACCGGGGCATATGATTCACCAAAGTCAAGACCTTCAACTTGAGTATAGCCTTGTGCTACCAATCTTGCTTTGTTCCTTACAACTATCCCATCTTGATCTTGCTTGTTGCGGAAGACCCATCTAGTACCAATGACATTATGATCACTAGGCCTCTCAACTAATTCCCATACTTGATTTCTCTTGAAATTGTTAAGCTCTTCATGCATAGCATTAACCCAATCCAATGCTTCATCAATCTTCTTTGGCTCAAAGTGAGACACAAAGGAGAAATGCTCACAAAATGATGCTAATCTTGATCTAGTTTGCACTCCTCTTAGAATTTCACCAATGATATGATCCAATGGATGATCTCTTGCAATATTTGTTGGTTGGAGTATTTGCACTTGATTGCTTGCACTTGGTTGATCATGAGATGATGTACTAGCTTGTTGATCTTGCACTTTTGTACCACTTGTACTAGCTTGATTTTGATCATGAGAACCACTAGCTTGCACATTAGAGGTAGGAAGCACGTGATCTTTGTCATCGTCAACATCAATCACGTGTGTCATATTTCTTTTCAAATTTGCTCAATCTAGTGCCTTTCTTCAATATGTAGCATTTGCAACCAAAAACCTGAAAGTATGCAATGTTGGGCTTTCTACCATTCAAGAGCTCATATGGTGTCTTCTCCATCATTGGGTGACAATAGAGTCGGTTGCTATAGTAGCAAGCCGTGCTGATTGCTTCGGCCCAAAAAGAATGACTCACATTGTATTCACTCAACATTGATCTTGCCATGTCAATCAAGGTTCTATTCTTTCTCTCTACAAGACCATTTGATTGTGGAGTGTACTTGGCCGAGAATTGATGCCTAATGCCAAATTCATCACAAAGCTCATCAACTCTTATGTTCTTGAATTTACTTCCATTGTCACTTCTCACTTTCTTGATGGTTGTTTCAAACTCATTGTGTATTCTCTTGACAAATGATTTGAAAGTTGCAAAAGCATCACTCTTGTCACTAAGAAAGAATACCCATGTGTATCTTGTGAAATCATCTACTATCACAAATCCATATTTATTTCCACCAATGCTTGTGTATGTGGTTGGTCCAAATAAGTCCATGTGCAACAACTCAAATACCTTGCATGTACTCATGATGCTCTTCTTTGGATGAGTGTTGCCAACTTGCTTTCCGGCTTGACATGCACTACAAAGCTTGTCTTTCTTAAATGTGACATCTTTCAAGCCTCTAACAATATCATGCTTGACTAACTTGTTTAATTGTTTCATTCCAACATGACCAAGCCTTCTATGCCATAACCAACCCATGCTAGATTTAGTGAGCAAGCATGTTGACAATTTAGCTTCACTAGCATTGAAATCAACCAAGTATAGATTCTCATATCTAAAGCCTTTGAATATCAAGTTAGATCCATCTACACTTATGATCTCTACATCATCAACTCCAAATATGCATTTGAAACCAAGATCACAAAGTTGAGCTACGGATAGCAAATTGAAGTTCAAGCTCTCTACTAGTAGCACATTGGAAATGCTCAAGTTATTGGATATAGCAATTTTACCAAGCCCTTTGACCTTGGCTTTGCCATTGTCACCAAATGTGATACTATCAACACCATTGTCCTCATTTGGATTGATTGAATTGAACATTCTTGAATCACCGGTGATGTGTTATGTGCACCCATTATCAAGTACCCAATGCCTTCCTCTGGCTTTATAATTTACCTACAAAACAAATCAATGTTTCTTAGGTACCCATACTTGTTTGGGTCCTTGGAGGTTAGTGACTAAGCTTTTTGGTACCCAAATGGCCTTCTTCTTTTGACCCACAATTGGTGTACCAACAAACTTAGCATGCACACCATTCTCACCCATGGTAAGCACATAACAAGAATCAAATGGAATGCAAGATACATTAGCATTTTTCTTGTTCTTGTTCACTTTATTGCAATTAAGCTCTAGGTGCCCAAGTTGCTTGCATTTGTTGTAATACCAACCGTTGCTCTTCACAAAGCTTGGCTTGTGAGTTGCAAAGGCTGCCTTGCCTTTCTTGGGGGTATAGTCTAATCCCTCTTTGTTGAGAGAAAACCTTTGGCTACCCAAGCACTTTAGCAAGTGGGCCTCACCACCATAGGCCTTGCCTAGGGCGTGAGTGAGCTCATCCACCTCTCTTGAGAGTCTCATTCTCAACCTTTAGTGAGGTATCACAAGTGACACTAACACTAGAAGTAGAGGTAGAGTTCGTGGTGGTGGATGAAGACCTACAAGAAGAGTTAGTGGCAACAACAATAGGTGGGTTGGGTGATTCTTTAATTAAGTCACATGTTGTGCCCACAACACATGATACAACAACCTTTTCCCTGTTCTCTTCTAACAACAAGGAGTGAGCTTTCTCAAGCTTGGTGTGAGCCTTGCCAAGCTTCTCATGGGCTTCCACTAGCCTCTCATGATTAGCATTGAGCTCATCAAAGGATTGCTCAAGAGCTTTTAACTTCTTGGCCAATTCTTTGCACTTCTTGTTTTTAGATTGAATGAGAGATTCGGCTTGTTCTAACATGTCCATGAGTTGTTCATTAGTGAATTCATTTTCATCATCAGTATCACTATCATGTTCATGTTCACTTTCACTTTCATCGTATTGTACCTTGTGGCCCTTGGCCATGAAGCATGAAGGAGTGTCAAAGAGTGATGGCTTGTTGATAGCAATGCTTGCAAGTGCCTTCTTTTTTGATGATTTGTCATCATCGCTTGAGTCATCATCCGAAGAGGCATCACTATCCCATGTCACAACATAGGATCCACCCTTCTTCTTCTTATTGAAGACCATCTTCTTCTCTTTCTTTTCTATCTTCTCCTTCTTGTTCTTCTTGTTATGCTCATCATTGTCGCTATTGTAAGGACAATCCGCCATAATATGATCGGGGCTCTTGCACTTGTAGCATAGCCTCATATATTCCTTGTTCTTGGAGTTGTCCCTTCTCTTCTTTGTATGGTAGCCCTTTTTCTTCATCATCTTGCCAAACTTGCAGATAGTGCTAGTGCTTCATCATCACTATCATCATTGGAACACTCCTCATCACTTGATTCTTCCTTGTTCTTGCTCTTGGATGAAGAGCTAGCTTTGAATGCTACACTCTTCTTGTTCTTATCATCATCATCCTTCTTCATGACCTCATCATCATCATTGTCTGTATATTGATCTTCGATCATGACATCTCCAAGTACCTCATTGGGATATACACCTGTCAATCCACCTCTAAAGATGATTGTTCTCAATGTCTTGAACCTCTTGGGCAAGCACATCAAGAACTTGTGAATGAAGTCCTCATCCTTCACTTTCTCACCAAGGCCCTTGAGGTCATTGATGATGACTTGGAGCCTATAGAACATTTTCGGAATTGACTCATCATCCTTCATATTGAAGTTTGATAGCTTGTCCTTGAGCATGTACAACTTGGCACTTTTTACCGTTGTAGTGCCCTCATATGTTTCTTCTAGCCTTGTCCACACTTCACTTGCCTCCTCAAGATCTTTGACTTGTTCAAATACCTTTGAATCAATGCCATTATAGTTGTGTTGAGAGCCATTGTATTGCATTGCTTGTTTGCTCTCTCATTGTCGGTGGGGTTAGTGGGGTCAAGGATCACAAAATCATTCTCCATAACTTCCCACACTCTATCATTGATTGATCCAAGATACATTTTCATTTTTCTCTTCCAATAGTCAAAAGAACTTGTGCCATCAAAGAACGGTGGTTTGCCCCCAACATGGTTGAACACTATTTGAGCCATAATTTGAGCACCAAGGTTGTTAAGCCTTCACAAAATGGTGACCACGGCTCCGATACCACTTGAAAGGTCCTAATATGGCTAGAGGGGGGTGAATAGCCTATTTAAAAATCTACAAACTCACTAGAGCAAGAGGTTAGTAGATAACAAGCATAGCTTTTTGCTCTAGCTCTAAAGGGGTGTTTGCCAGCCACCTATCCAACACTTCTAGTTGCTATAATCACTATGCACACAAGAGCTATGTCACTACTTACTCTAGAGAGCTATCTAAAGTTTCTATACAAGTAAGTAAGCTCCTCTAGTTTGCGGGAATGTAAGAGAGATGGTTTGATCTTTATACCGCCGCGTAGAGGGGATGAACCAATCAATAATATGAAGTCCAATCACCGAGAGAAATCCAATGAACAATCACAATGGAGACACACAATTTTCTCCCAAGGTTCGCATGCTTGCTGGCACGCTACGTCCTTGTTGTGTCGACCAACACTTGGTTTGGCGGCTAAGGGGTGTAGCACGAACCTTGTGCTCACTAGGACACCGCAAGAACTGACCCATAAGTGAGGTAACTCAATGACACGAGCAATCCACTAAAGTTAACTTTCGGCTCTCCGCAGGGAAGGTACAAGACCCCTCACAATCACCAGGAGAAGGCCACGAACAATCACCAACTCGTGTCAATGCTCCTCCGCTACTCCAAGCCGTCTAGCTGGCGGCAACCACCAAGAGTAACAACAAAACCGCAGCCAAATCGATCCCCGAGTGCCACTAGATGCAATCACTCAAGCAAATGCACTTGGAATCACTCCCAATCTCACAAAGATGAATAATCTATGAAGGAGATGAGAGGGAGGTGTTTGCTTAGGCTCACAAGGATTCAAGTATGCTAGAATGCCAAGAGAGTGAGCCCTAAGCCGGCCAACAACTATTTATAAGCTCCTCAAAACATATAGAGTCGTTGGCTCTTTCACTGGGCTAAAAATGGGGTCACCTGACGAACCGCAGGGGGCACCGGACGCTCAACCCCTGTGTCCGGTGCTCCAGAAACAACCACGTGTTGCCTTATCCACTTTCGCACGTTGATCTCTAACGGTCACTTGCAGAGCACCGGACGCGCTCAAGTTAGCACCACACGCGTTCGGTACTCACCGGACTTAAACTCAGGGAGGTCTACAAACTCGCGGGGTCACCGGACGCTGAGCACGGACCGTCCGGTGCTCACTGGTCCATACCCAGAGAGCATTGCAAAAGCGCAGAACACTGGACTCAAAACATCGGATGCTCAAACAGGGTCTAACCTACGTCCGGTGCCGGGCGTCCGGTGCCTAACCCTAGCTGAGCTAGGCACTGCCTACACACCGGGCGCACAGACACAGCGTCCGGTGCCTCTGAGCCAGCGTCCGGTGAGTGTTTCTTAGCGATAAACACTCCCATGACTTCTCCAATTTTCCCACCGGTGCAATAGAAAAATTGCACGTCATTTTCTCAAAAAAGCGCCAAATCCCGCCGAGCAAGCTCGGCGGGAGGGGGAGAGGAATCCATCCTCTCTCTACCCTTCAAACTCCACCGCCTTTTCAAAGTGTGCCAACACCACAATGTGTAAACCAACATGTGCACGTGTGTTAGCATTTTCACAAACATTTTCTTCAAAGGAGTTAAGTTAGCTCACTAGGTTCTAAATGCATGCACATGAATAATGATACCTAGTGGCACTTCATAACCGCTTAGCCAAAGAATTCCCCTCTTTATAGTATGGCTATCTATCCTAAATGTGATCACACCCTCTATGGTGTCTTGATCACCAAAACCAAAACCCTAAGCAATACCTTTGCCTTGATCTCCATAGGGTTTTGTTTTTCTCTTTCTTCTTTTCCAAGTTGAGCACTTGATCATCTTGTGGTCATCACCATCATCACCATGATCATCTCTTAATCCATAACTTGGCATGTACCAACCTCATTAAGTCTACACACACTTAGTATAGAGGTTAGTACTAGGGTTTCATCAATTATCCAGAACCAAACTAGGGCTTTCAACAGTTTGCGCCTAATGCACCATAGTCGAAGAAACCATTTTGGACGCACCTGTTGGTACTCCTAGGTGAAGAGGCTCAAGTGGAAGCTCAGTTCAGTCTTTTTGGAGATAGTGCTAATCTTGATGCAAGATAGGTGCACGGTTTGCATGGAACGTACCATATGCTCCAAAATCAATTTGGACGCACTAGATGGAAGACCTAGATGACGTGTGTCATATGGAATCTCGCTTTGGTCTGTTTGGAGACAGTGTTGGTTTCGGTGCAAGATATGTGCACGATTTGCACCTAATGCACCATAGGCTGAGAAACCATTTTAGACGCACCTGATGGTACTCCTTGGTGAAGAGGCTCAAGTGGAAGCTTGGTTTGGTCTGTTTGGAGATAGTGCTAATCTTGATGCTAGATTGGTCCACAGTTTGCATGGAACATACCGTATGCTCGGATATCAATTTGGACGCACCAAATGGAACTCCTAGATGACGTGTGTCATATGGAATTTTGCTTTGGTTTGTTTAGAGATAGTGTTAGTGTCGGTGCAAGCTAGGTGCACGGTTTGCACCTAATGCACCATAGGCTAAGACACCATTTTGGATGCACTTGATGGTACTCCTAGGTGAAGAGGCTCAAGTGGAAGCTCAGTATGATCTGTTTGGAGATAGTGCTAATTTTCATGTAAGATAGGTGCATGGTTTGCTTGGAATGTATCATATGCTTGAAAATCAATTTAGACACACCCGATGGAACTCCTAGATGATGTGTGTCAAATGTAATCTAGCTTTGGTCCATTTGGAGGAAGTGTTAGTTTTGGTGCAATTTGCGCCTAATGGACCATAGGCTAAGAAACAATTTTGGATGCACCCGATGGTACTCCTAGGTAAAGGGGCTCAAGTAAAAGCTCGGTTTGGTCTGTTTGGAGATAGTGCTAATCTTGATGCAAGATAGTTGCACGGTTTGCATGGAACAACCAAATGCTTGGAAAACAATCTCGACGCACATGATGGAACTCCTAGATGACGAGTGTCATATGGAATCTCGCTTCGGTCTGTTTGGAGACAGTGTTAGATTCGGTGCAAGATAGCTGCACGGTTTATGCCTAATGCACCATTGGCTAAGAAACAATTTTGGATGCACCCGATGGTACTCCTAGGTAAAGGGGCTCTAGTGAAAGCTTAGTTTCGTCTGTTCGAAGATAGTGCTAATCTTTATGCAAGATAGGTGCACGGTTTGCACGGAATGTACCATATGCTCAGAAATCAATTTGGACGCACCCGATGATATCCTAGATGACGTGTGTCATATGGAATCTCACTTCGTTCCGTTTGGAGATAGTGTTCGTTTCGGTGCAAGATTGGTGCGTGGTTTGCGCCTAATGCACCATAGGCTAAGAAACCATTATGGAAGCACCCGATGGTACTCCTAGCTGAAGGGGCTCAAGTGAAAGCTCAGTTTGGTCTGTTTGGAGATAGTGCTAATCTTGATGCAAGATAGGTGCACAGTTTGCATGGAATGTACCATATGCTCAAAAATCAATTTGGATGCACCCGATAGAACTCCAAGATGACGTGTGTCATATGGAATCTCACTTCGGTCCATTTGGAGATAGTCTTCGTTTTGGTGCAAGATAGGTGCACGGTTTGTGTCTAATGCACCATAGGCTCAGAAACCGTTGTGGAAGCACCCAATGATACTTCTATGTGAAGAGGCTCAAGTGAAAGCTCAATACAATCTATTCGGAGATAGTGTTAGTTTTGGTGCAAGATAGGTGCACGGTTTGTGCCTAATGCACCATACTCGAAGAAAACATTTTTGATGCACCCAATGGTACTCCTAGCTGAAGAGGCTCAAGTGGAAGCTCGGTTCGGTCTATTTGGAGATAGTGCTAATCTTGATGCAAGATAGTTGCACGGTTTGCATGGAGCGTACCATATGCTCGAAAATCAATTTGGACACACCTGATGGAACTCCTAGATGACATGTGTCATGTAGAATCTCGTTTTGGTCTATTTGGAGGCAGTGTTAGTTTTGGTGCAAGATATTGCACGGTTTGTGCCTAATGCACCATAGGCTAAGAAACCATTTTGGACGCACCTATTGGTACTGCTAGGTGAAGAGGCTCAAGTGGAAGCTCGGTTCGGTCTGTTTGGCGATAGTGCTAATCTTGATGCAAGATAGGTGCACGGTTTGCATGGAATGTCCCAGATGCTTGGAAATCAAATTGGATGCACCAGATGGAACTCCTAGATGAAGTGTGTCATATGGAATCTCACTTCGGTCCGTTTGGAGACAATATTAGTTTCAGTGCAAGATAGGTGCACAGTTTGCGCCTAATGCACCATAGTCTAAGAAACCATTTTGGACACACCTGTTGGCACTCCTGGGTGAAGAGGCTCAAGTGCAATCCCGGTTTGGTCTATTTGGAGATAGTGCTAGTCTTGATGCAAGATAGGTGCATGCTTTGCATGGAACATACCATATGCTTGGAAATCAATATGGACGCACCTGATGAAACTCCTAGATGACGTGTGTCATATGAAATCTCACTTTGGTCTATTTGGAGATAGTGTTAGTTTCAGTGCAAGATATATGCACGGTTTGTGCCAAATGCACCATAGGCTAAGAAACCATTTTAGAAGCACCCGATGGTACTCCTAGGTGAAGAGGCTCAAGTGGAAGCTTGGTTTGGTCTATTTAGAGATATTGCTAATCTCGATGCAAGATAGGTGCACTATTTGTGTGGAACATATCATATGCTCAGAAATCAATTTGGACACACCCAATGAAACTACTAGATGACGTGTGTCATATGGAATCTTGCTTCGGTCTGTTTAGAGACAGTGTTAGTTTCGGTGCAAGATAGGTGCACAGTTTGCGCCTAATGTGATGTGTGTCACATGGAATCTAGCTTCAGTCTATTTGGAGACAGTGTTACATTCAATGCAAGATAGGTACATGGTTTGCACCTAATGCACCATAACCTAAGAAACGATTTTTGACGCACCCGATGGTACTGCTAGGTAAAGGGGCTCAAGTGAAAGCTCGGTTTGGTCTGTTTGGAGATGGTGCTAATCTTGATGCATGATAGGTGCACGGTTAGTATGGAATGTACCATATGCTCAGAAATCAATTTGGATGCACCCGATAGAACTCCTAGATGACGTGTGTCGTACGGAATCTCACTTTAGTCCATTTGGAGATAGTGTTAGTTCTGGTGCAAGATAGGTGCACGGTTTCTCCCTAATGCACCATAGGCTCAAAAACCATTGTGGAAGAACCCGATGGTACTCCTAGGTGAAGAGGCTCAAGTGAAAGCTCGGTACGATCTGTTTGGAGATAGTGCTAATCTTCATGTAAGATAGGTGCACGGTTTGCATGGAAAATAGCATATGTATGAAAATCAATTTGGACGCACCCGATAGAACTCCTAGATGATGTGTGTCATCTGATATCTCGATTTTGTCTATTTGAAGATAGTGTTAGTTTTGGTGCAATATGGTGTATGGTTTGTGCCTAATGCACCATACTCTAAGAAGATATTGCACGGTTTGTGCCTAATGCACCATACTCTAAGAAACGATTTTGGACGCACCCGATGGTACTCCTAGGTGAAGGGGCTCAAGTGAAAGCTCGGTTTGGTCTGTTTGGAGATAGTGCTAATCTTGATGCAAGATAGGTGCATGGTTTGCGTAGAATGTCCCATATGCTCGGAAATCAATTTGGATGCACCTGATGGAACTCCTAGATGACGTGTGTCATATGGAATCTCACTTCAGTCCGTTTGGAGACAATATTAGTTTTAGTGCAGGATAGGTGCACAGTTTGCGCCTACTGCACCATAGTCTAAGCAACCATTTTGAATGCACCTATTCGTACTCCTAGGTGAAGAGGCTCAAGTGGAAGCTCGGTTCGGTCTGTTTCGAGACTGTGCTAACCTTAATGCAAGATAGGTGCATAGTTTGCAATGGACATACCATATGCTTGGAAGTCAATTTAGACGCACCCGATGGAACTCCTAGATGACGTGTGTCATATGGAATCTCGCTTCGGTCTGTTTGGAGACAGTGTTAGTTTCGGTGCAAGATAGGTGCATAGTTTGTGCCTAATGCACCATAGCCTAAGAAACCATTTTTGGTGCACCTGTTTGTACTCCTAGATGAAGAGGCTCAAGTGGAAGCTTGGTTCGGTCTGTTTGGAGATAGTGCTAATCTTGATGCAAGATAGGTGCACGGTTTGCATGGAACATACCATATGCTTGGAAATCAATTTGGATGCACCCGATGGAACTCCTTGATGACGTGTGTCATATGGAATCTCGTTTTGGTCTGTTTAGAAACAGTGTTAGTTTCGGTGCAAGATATGTGCATGGTTTGCGCCTAATGCACCATAGTCTAAGAAACCATTTTGGATGCACCTGTTGGTACTTCGGTGAAGAGGCTCAAGTGGAAGCTCGGTTTGACCTGTTTAGAGATAGTGCTAATCTTGATGCAAGATAGGTGCATGATTTGCAAGGAACATACCATATGCTTAGATATCAATTTGGACGCACCCAATGGAACTCTTAGATGACGTGTGTCATATGGAATCTTGCTTCGGTCCGTTTGTAGACATTGTAAGTTTTAGTGCAAGATAGGTGCACAGTTTGCGCCTAATGCACCATAGTCTAAGAAACTATTTTGGACGCACTATTTGGTACTCTTGGGTGAAGAGGCTCAAGTGGAAGCTTGGTTCGGTTAATTTGGAGATAGTGCTAATCCTTATGCAAGGTAGGTGCATGGTTTGCATGGAACATACCATATGCGTGGAAATCAATTTTGATGCACTCGATGAAACTCCTTGATGACGTGTGTCATATGGAATCTCGCTTCGGTACATTTGGAGACATTGTTAGTTTCGGTGCAAGATAGGTGCACAGTTTGCACCTAATGCACCATAGTCTAAGAAACTATTTTGGACGCACTTGTTGGTACTCCTAGGTGAAGGGGCTCAAGTGGATGCTCAGTTCGGTCTGTTTGGAGATAGTGCTAATCTTGATGCAAGATAGGTGCACTGTGGGGGTATAAACCCCTATACCCTTACAGCCAGACTTGGGCCAGGAGGCTTGGCCCATTACGAGACAAATTCAAAGGCTTGATCCGACAGCTCGGAGTTTCGCGCAAGGGAACAAGACGTGGAGATCAAGCAGGATTCTAGTCGGTTAGAATAGGAATTGATATCGAACTATCTTTGGCAATTGTAACCGACTAGGATTAGTTTCCAGATCTGTAACCCTGCCCTCTAGACTATATAAGGAGGGGCAAGGGACCCCCCTAGGACACATTATTCTCTCAATCCAATAAAATCAGACGCAGGACGTAGGTATTACGCCAACTCGGCGGCCGAACCTGGATAAAAAGCTTGTCCGTGTCTTGCGTCACCATCGAGTTCGTAGTTTGCGCATCGTCTGCCGAAAAACTACTACCGTGGGCATACCCCAAGGTAGACTGCCGACCAGCTTTCGTCGACAGTGGCGCGCCAGGTAGGGGGTGTGCGTACAACTTCTTCGGCGAACAAGATGGTCATAGTTCCAGCTTCCGCGGCCGTGCCTGAAGGCCTCACGTTCACCGTCGGCCAGATCACATGGACGACGCGCGGCGGTGGTCTCACGACCACGGTTTCGGAAGGAACCCAGATCCAATCTGGGATGACGTCGGCTCCGACCACTCGGATGACGGCACCGAGCGCCCGACCACCACTCTCACGCTATAAGGGAAAGAAGATCGACTGCTCGGATCTTCTCCAAGCACTTGATCGCGCTGATTCCAAGCTACTTGAAGCTTCCCAACTAGTAGATGGGATCTTGCGCCAGCCTGATCAAGCCGCTCTAACGGATTTTTTCAACTCCCACCGGCCAACTCGTGTCGTTACACACGAACGGCTGGGAACGTCTCTGACGATAACCTCAACTCCCTCAGGACGATCTGTCAAGCTCAAGGCTAACCCGGAGGAGGATTATCCTTGCGGTCTGAACAACTCGGCCTCTCTCTACTCACGGTACATCCAATCCCTTTTCAACAAGGCAGGTTGGCTGCCAAAACGGAACGGTCGACCAGCCCGTCACTACGTCAACATGGTGATGATCCGGGAACTACGGACGGCCAGGCTTCCAGCACAAATTCGAGCATTGGTTCCGTCCCCACCGAGGTCATAAACTTCGAAGACGAGGACTACGACCTGGATTTGCCTTCACATCCTCCGGGCTTCTCTCGTTTCCCGGTCTTCCCACCCCGGCGAGGAGACATTGTTTTCAATGTCAGCGCCGACGAGCCGGTCGTCGATGGAGAAACAGACGAGCAGAGGCAGCTCTGCGAGCAGCGTAACGCCGATCGCGCCCGACGACGTGCGGACGAGGAACGTCAAATCCCGCCACATAATCTCAGCGACGCTTTCGACATGGTCGGGGATCAGCCAGTTTATAAAACGCCAAGCGCCAATGTGGCTGTCGCCATGGCCAATTTAGATTGGCTCCCTGATACCCCCGAGTGCCAGGGCGTCCGAACCAGCGTTCGAGCACATCTGATCGCCGCGATAGGACAGACAACCACTCTGCTCAAAAGAGTCCAAGCCGTCTCCTATACGGAGGCCACCTCCGACCAGACTCACCGCAGCCGGACCTCACCGCAGCCCAGCAGGCACCCCCGCAGCCGTTCCCCCGACAATCATCGAAAAGATTCACAGTGTGACGACGGCGGTCGGGATGCTGGCGGTCACCACGAGCAGAATCACAGGCGTGGTCAAGAAGTAAACCAGTACAGGGATCTTTGATACAACATCCCTCCCAAAGACGCCCGGGACCGTATCAACAGGCGCGCCACGGAGAGAGCAGTTCACGAAAACTTGCGTCGTATTGAGTACGATGCAACGCACGGCCCCCCGGGCCTGAAGCAGTTCTCTTCACACCTCCTCCAGGTCGTGTGGCCGCGAAATTTTAAGCTTGAGAAACTCAAAAAATACGACGGCAAGGAAAACCCAGAGAACTGGATCACTCTTTACGAGATCGCCGTCCGATCAGCAGCAGGAGATGAGCACGTCATGGCCAACTACTTTCCAGTAGTCCTTGACCAGGCTGGTCACCAGTGGCTCCTAGGCCTGCCTCAGGACTCTTTCGACTCCTGGGAAGAACTACGCCAAGCCTTCATCGACAACTTCATCGCCACCTGCGAGCAGCCTCGGAATAAGTACGACCTCGAAAGGATAAGGGATAGGAAAAACGAGCCTCTGCGCGACTACATCCGACGATTCTCCAATAGTGGTCGAGCGAGACGAGCCAGGTCACGTCTACAAGGTCCAGAGACCCGTTTACTTCATAAGCGAAGTCCTAAACGAGTCCAAGGCCAGATATCCGCAAATACAGAAGCTCATATACGCCATTCTAATAACGTCGAGAAAGCTAAAGCATTACTTCGACGGCCATCGAGTCTTGGTAACCACCAGTTTCCCTCTTGGGGATATCCTGCGCAATAAAGACGCCAACGGCAGAATTGTAAAATGGGCAATGGAATTATACCCATTCTCCCTGGAGTTCCAGAGCTGCACCACTGTCAAGTCTCAGGCCCTAGTCGATTTCATCGCAGAGTGGACGGATCTCAATGAGCCTCCCGTTCCCGATGTCTCCGACCACTAGTCGATGTTCTTTGACGGGTCCTTAAACATCAACGGCGCCGGCGCTGGGATATTTTTCGTGTCACCCAACAAGGACAAACTGCGCTACGTCCTTAGGATCCTTTTTCCGGCATCAAACAACGTCGCCGAGTACGAAGCATGCCTTCACGGCATACGCTTAGCCGTTGAGTTGGGAGTCAAACGCCTTTATGTCTATGGCGACTCCGCTTTAGTTATCAATCAGCTCAACAAGGAATGGGACGCAACCCACGAGAAGATGGATCTCTACTGCAAAGAAATTCGCAAGTGGGAAACCAATTTCTATGGCATAGAGTACATCCACGTGGTCCGGGACAAGAACCAGGCAGCAGATGCGTTGTCAAAGTTAGGGTCATCTCGGGCCCAGATCCCGCGAGGTGTTTTTGTCCAGGATATCCATGAGCCAAGAGTGGGCAAAAACCCAGCCGAAAAGCAACCTATTGAGGCAATGCTCATAGACGATGTTACTCCGACAACCAGTAGCCGTGATTGGCGCACCCCGTTCATCAGATATATATCGGACGGGTCAGGCTTTTAGGATAAAACAGAGAACGAGCACCTCATTCGACGATCAAAGAATTACATACTGGTGGACGGCAAACTTATGCGAAAAAATGCAAGTTCTAAAGTGCTGCTCAAATGCATATCCCAGGATGATGGCATCAAGCTCCTAGACGACATACATGCCGGATCCTGCGGCAATCATGCTGCCTCCAGAACACTTGGTCGGGAAAGCTTTCCGAGCAGGTTTTTATTGGCCAACCGCGGTCAACGACGCAGAAAAACTGGTCCGACATTGTGAGGGATGTCAGTTCTTCGCTAAAAGGACCCACGTACCTGCTCATGAGATTCAAACTATCCCGTCGTCGTGGCCTTTCGCCTGCTGGGGGCTCGACATGATCGGGCCATTTAAACCGGCCCCTGGCAACTTCAAGTTTGTTTTCGTATTAATCGACAAGTTCTCAAAATGGATTGAATACATGCCACTGGTCAAAGCAACCTCCGAGAAGGCCGTGGAGTTCCTCAATCAAATCATACACAGATTCGGGATCCCAAACAGTATAATCACCGACCTGGGTACTCAGTTCACTGGCACCACATTTTGGGACTTCTGCGATGACAGAGGCATAGTCATAAAATACGTGTCAGTAGCTCACCCACGGGCAAATGGCCAAGTTGAACGTGCGAACGGAATGATTATTGACGCCCTAAAGAAAAGGTTGTGCACCAAGAACGACAGAGCACCTGGTCGATGGATGAAAGAGTTACCGGCTGTGGTCTGGGGTCTCCGAACTCAGGCTAGTCGGAACACGGGAGTGTCACCCTACTTCATGGTTTACGGCACCGAGGCAGTTCTGCCGTCTGATATAACCTTCGGTTCTCCTAGAATTGAAAACTTCGACCAGTCAACAGCCGACAACGCCAGGGAGCTCGAAATTAACTGCATGGAAGAAAAGCGTCTAAATTCATGTCTCCGAACAGCAAAGTATCTTGCAGCAATCAGACAGTACCACAACAGGAACGTCAAGGACCGTTCTTTCGTGGTCGGCGATCTGGTACTCAGATGGAAAACGAGCCAGGAAGGAATGCACAAGCTATCCACCCCCTGGGAAGGACCCTTTGTGGTCGCCGAAGTCACACGACCCACATCCTACAGATTGGCATATCCAGACGGAACACGCGTGCCTAACTCTTGGCATATAGACAAACTGCGCCGATTTTATCCATAAGTTCTAGTAACTTTTTGCTTGTAAGTCTCTTATAGTTGGCAATAATAAAAGTTTTTCTTTATGGCTATACTTTGTTTACACGCAGAGCTTTCGCCGAAGAGCAACAATGTCCTCTGCGACGGAAACACAGTGACACGTCACTCAGATAACTTTACAGCGCTCAAAATAACAGTCATGACAAAAGCAAACTTTATTACAAACTTTACATACAAAGTTTACAATAAATACCCTGACGGGCAGTCACTAGTCTACTCCTACAGACTACCCTACTGGCCTACTGCTCGGGCTGATCACCCACTTGGCCTTGCTGCCCGGACGAAGGGGTCGGGGCCACCGGCGCCTGGCTGGTCGAGATCGCAGGCGTCGACCGCCCATCTCCAGCAACAGACGCCCCCGATAACTCCCTGGCCGACCTGTCTGAACCCGGCTGGTCGGGGGGAGTGGCCGTCCCGCATAGATTAATGTCGCCGATCACCGTCGACGACAAGTCCAGCAGACCGGCCTGAAGCTCGTCCGCCTCCTGCGGGCCGACCTCCTTGGGATACCCCTTCTCCAGCCTGGACAAGTCGACCAGGGGGTAGTGGGCGCGCACCATGCTGAGAATATGCACGCCAGCGAACTCCCCGGCGTCCTTCACGAACTGCTGGAGCCAATCCTAGGCCCATTGCGCCTTTTCGACAGGCGTCATCTTTGGCGCGCGGGGCTGGCTTTCTGGAAGCTCGGGGCTGATCAAGTCTAGGACCGGGGATACTCCTTTCTAGAGCCTAATACAATTAGTCTTCCAGGAGTCCCGATCCTTGACCAGCTCATCTAAGTGCTTCTTGGTATTCACCTTGAGCACTGCAAATCAAGGAATAGGTCAGCACAATGAAAAGAACATTGAGCAGCTATATAAAAGGGTGGCGGCACGGCTACTTACCAGACAACTCCCGGTTCCTCTGGCCTAGCTCCTCGCCTGCTCGGCTCCCGGTTTCCAGCGCCCCGGCAAGCTCTTGTCTGAGCTGCTCCTTCTCCTGCCGAAGGCGCGCCACCTCCTCCTCCAAGCCTACACGAATAATCTTCTGGTCAGCAAAGTCAACCAACGCGGCTACAAATAGCTGCCTCGGAGTACGAGACTGACCTTCTCGCTGCCGATACTGGTCGGCCAAGCGTCGGGTAAGCTCGAGACGGTGCTCTTCCTGAGCGCTCATCTCGGCCTCCTTCTCTCCAACTTCTGACCGAAGCCGGTCCACCTCCGCGGCCAGGGTTTTGTTCTCGGGCACAATGCCTTCTATTTGGTCGAAGCACCTCTTCCGGTACTTCGCCGTTGTCATCGTGCCCTGCAAGAAAGAGTATATGTTGAACACAGGAACACTGCACATAGTTGTCGAGCAGCACACAGGACCACCTACCATAACCTCATCCACGAGACGCTTAGCCGCGCGTTCCACCCTCGTGGCCTCCTCCGTCTCCGCGAGCTCCTCGTGTCCAATAAAGTGGTCCCCGTGTTGGCGCCACACATACACGTGCTGACGACCATCACGGGGACGACCCTGGACCTCCTCCACGTCGTCGTCAGAGGCCTCCTGGGGCTCCTCGTGTGCCGCACTGCACCCGGCTGCGGTCGTGGGCATCACGGGTCCCTGGTCTAGGCTAGGGGAACCTACGGGCGAAGAGGCCCCTGCTCGGGGCGGTGTCGGGACCCTCGCTTCTTCTTCTGGAGGAGTCGGGACTCTCCCTTCCTCCTCCGCAACAGTACTCGGGGGAGGGATCCTTGTCGCCTCCTCACCCCTCGGTGGAGTGCTCTCCGCGGCACTCGCCGGGGCGGTTTGTCCGTCAGCGCCTGTAGTAGCGGCCGCCGCCGCAGGCTGCCCTGCGGCCTGCGGCGCGGCGTCCTCAACGGCGGCAGCAGGCTCGGCCGTCCTCCGCTCCGTGACTTGGTCGGGGTTGACGTCCGACGCCGCGCTGAGCAATGAAGCGACATTTTCAACAACAGTAAAAAAACAAACGCCAAAATACGTAAGTTGAACACTTACAGGTCTGATCGACGGTGGGTTGCGGTGAACCTCCTCCTGGCCCTGCCGGTCGGCGCCGGTGCCCCCGTTTCTGCGACGCGTGGTGCAGGAGGGTCGCTGGCCACCCGATCAGTGGTGGCCAGTGCATTGTCCGAACGGCTACGAGGCCTTCGGACCAGCGACGGTGCAGCCTCCTCCTCATCATCGTCGTCGGCGATCCGAACGAGCCGACGGCGTTTTGGCGCCTGGCTGCTCTCTACCGGCAGCATCGGCGCAGGTGAAGGATCTGCTGCCAATGGCCTCTTCCCAGTCACCCGGTCCTCGGTGGTCGAGGCGGGACGGGCTTGCTCCTCTTCACTGCTGGTGTACCGAGCACACCGAGCAGCGTCCTCCTCCGGTGGATCCTCCCCTGCGGGATTCTCCATCCCAGGCGCCAGTGACATATACACTGTGCACCGGTCAACATCTCCTATCTACAAAATTAACACAGACAAGTCAGCAGCTGACAATAACAAGCGCTAAGGAGGCACAATCAGGAAGAAGCGATACCTTAGGAGCTGGTCGTCCCAGCTTGAAAGCTTGCACCCGATCACTACCTCGGATGAAGCTCCCGTCAGCAAAGTTGAACAGCTCGTTCAACAACTGCTGCACCTCCGCCTTCTCCAAGATCTCAGGTGTCATCCTGGTCGGGTCTTGGCTTCCAGCATACTCGTACGCCGAGTGCACCCTCTTCTGGCAGGGCATCACCCGACGACAAACGAAGTTGCCGACCACACCCAGCCCGTCCAGACGCGACTAGTCGATCAGTTTCATCAGATCCGCTACCTGGCCGGTGAACTCTGGGCGGTCGGTCCAACTGACCCTCTTCTCGGGGATGTACCCCACGTAGCAGAACGTGGAGCTGCCCGGTTCTTCCCTGACATAGAACCACTTCCTGTACCATTCGGTTAGGGAAGTGTTCCATGGGCAGCTCAGATAATGGTTCTTCATCCCGTCGCGAAGATTGAGGTATACTCCACCTGCAATCTTGGAGCCTCCAACCGCTCCCTTCTTCCTCAAACAGAAAAGATATCGAAAAAGATCGAAGTGCGGCTCTATGCCAACATAGGCCTCACAAAGATGGATAAAGGTGGAGATGAGAAGGATGGAGTTCGGGTGCAGATTGCAAATCCCGATCTCATAGTACAAGAGAAGCCCCTGAAGAAAAGGATGAACAGGAACCCCAAAACCCCTCTTAACGAAATCCTCGAATACTACGATCTCACCGGCGTGGGGGTCGGGGTAGCTCTCCCCCTCTGGCGCCCTCCAGCCGTCGAGCTCTGGGCTGTGTAGTAGCCCCATATCGACGAGGTCACCAAGGGACTTCGAAGTGCTCCAGGATTTCTTCATTCCTTGGCCATTAGCTCGGCCCTCTTCTTGGAGTTGCCCTTCGCCATTGGAGATGCGGGAGTGGTTGCGAGCTAGGAGGGTGCAGGTGATTGTAGAAAGCAAGAGCAGAAGGCTTGAAGGCAATGGCAGGGTGAGCAATGCTGGGGTAACTGTTGGGATTTTATAAACCACAACTCCACCCCTCCCACTTCCCGCAATCTTGGGAAGTAGGCGGGACCAATGGTGGACGCGACGCTTCGGTTTCTAAAGATTATCGGCAATTAATGCGGCGGCATTTTCTTACAAATTGATGGTTTCTTTTTCTCAAACCCCGCAAAGGGTGGCTGTACAGTTGCCAGGCACAACTTTTCACGCAACCATCTAACATTACGCCAGGAGGTCTCGTCACGTCAATTAATTACGTGGTAAGATTTTTTCAAAATAAAACTGACAAAAATTAGAAGAAAGGTCAACAACTCAAGGACTGCACCGACCACCGAGCACTGTATGCTCGGGGACTGGTCGCCCAGTCTATCAACCCGGTAGTTCAAGGACTGCACCGACCACCGAGCACTGTATGCTCAGGGACTGGTCGCCCAGTCTATTAATTCGGAAATTCAAGAAATGCACCGACCACCGAGCACTTGATGCTCGGGGACTGGCCGCCAAATCCGTTGGTTCGGGAATTCAGGGACTGCATCGACCACCGATCACTTGATGCTCGGGGACTGGTCGTCCAGTCTGTTAGTTCAGGAATTTGTGGGCTGTATCGATCTCCGAGCATTGTACACTCGGGGACTGGTTGACCAGCTCGTCAAATTGATAAGCTTATCTTATAGTAAATGGACATGAGACACTCGGGGACTGGACAATTTTAATTTTTTAGACCTTGCTACAAGGTTCATACTTCGCCTTCCAGCAAGCTCGGGGACTACATCGGTACGATGCATCTGGCGATGCATCTCAGATTCAAAGTTACTTTGAGGATTTTTCTTTTGACCCAGGCACCACGTGCCTACGTCACCTACTACCAGGCTCGGGGACTAAGTGGGCACACTTCACCTTGCGGTGAACATGCTTGCTTTTTTGAAGATATGTACTTTTCGGAAAAGTAAAGTGGGCACACTTCACCAGAAAAGAAATATTTTTTCTCAAGAGCACCATGCATTCTTCGAACAATTGGCTTCTTCGATGATGATGTTGATCAAATATATTTAGATTTGATCAAAATACCGTTGCAACTGTCTGGGCAATTTTCATGTTGATTGAAGACGTCAAGTTTCATTGGTCGAAGAAGCTCAAGACGGCGTGTTACTTCACAATACATGGTGCTCGGGGACTAGATGTGGGGGTATAAACCCCTATACCCTTACAGCCAGACTTGGGCCAGGAGGCTTGGCCCATTATGAGACAAATTCAAAGGCTTGATCCGACAGCTCGGAGTTTCACGCAAGGGAACAAGACGTGGAGATCAAGCAGGATTCTAGTCGGTTAGAATAGGAATTGATATCAAACTATCTATGGCAATTGTAACCGACTAGGATTAGTTTCCAGATCTGTAACCCTGCCCTCTGGACTATATAAGGAGGGGCAAGGGACCCCCCTTAGGACACATTATTCTCTCAATCCAATACAATCAGACGCAGGACGTAGGTATTACGCCAACTCGGCGGCCGAACCTGGATAAAAAGCTTGTCCGCGTCTTGCGTCACCATCGAGTTCGTAGTTTGCGCACTGTCTGCCGATAAACTACTACCGTGGGCATACCCCAAGGTAGACTGCTGACCAGCTTTCGTCGACAGTGCACGGTTTGCATGGAACATACCAAATGCTTGGAAATCAATCTGGACGCACATGATAGAACTCCTAGATGACGTGTGTCATACGGAATCTTACTTCGGTCTGTTTGGAGACAGTGTTAGTTTCGGTGCAAGATAGGTGCAAGGTTTGCACATAATGCAGCATAGGCTAAGAAACCATTTTGGACGGACCCAATGGTACTCCTAGGTAAAAGGCTCAAGTGAAAGCTCGATTTGGTCTATTTGGAGACAATGTTAGTTTTGATGCAAGATATTTGCACAGTCTGCATGGAACGTACCATATGCTTAGAAATTAATTTGGACACACCCGATAGAACTCCTTGATGACATGTGTCATATGGAATCTCACTTTGGTGTGCTTAGAGACAGTATTAGTTTCGGTGCAAGATATGTGCACGGTTTGCGCCTAATGCACCAAAGTCTAAGAAACCATTTTGGAAGCACCTGTTGGTAATCCTACGTGAAGAGGCTCAAGTGAAGGCTCCGGTTCGGTCTGTTTAGCGATAGTGCTAATCTTGATGCAAGATAGGTGCACGATTTGCATGGAACATACCATAAGCTCAGAAATCAATTTGGACACACCAGATGGAAATCCTAGATGACATGTGTCATATGGAATCTCACTTTGGTCCGTTTAGAGACATTGTTAGTTTCGGTGCAAGATAGGTGCACAGTTTGCACCTAATGCACCATAGGATAAGAAACCATTTTGGACGCACCCGATGGTTCTCCTAGGTCAAGGGGCTCAAGTGAAAGCTCGGTTTGGTCTGTTTAGAGATAGTGCTAATCTTGATGCAAGATAGATGCACGGTTTGCATGGAACATACAATATGCTTAGAAATCAATTAGGACCCACCTAATATAACTCCTTGATGATGTGTGTCATATGGAATCTTGCTTCGGTTCGTTTAGAGACAGTGTTAGTTTTGGTAGAAGATATGTGCACAGTTTACGCCTAATGCACCATAGGCTAGGAAACCATTTTAGACGCACCCAATGGTACTCATAGTTGAAGAGGCTCAAGTGGAGGCTCAATTTGGTCTGTTCGGATATAGTGCTAATCTTGATGCAAGATAGTTGCACAGTTTGCATGGAACGTACCATATGTTAAGAAATCAATTTAGACACACCCAATGGAACTCCTAGATGACGTGTGTCATATGGAATCTCGCTTCGGTCTGTTTGGAGACAATGTTAGTTTCGGTGCAAGATAGGTGCATAGTTTGTGCCTAATGCACCATAGTCTAAGAAACCATTTTGACGCACCTATTTGTACTCCTAGATGAAGAGGCTCAAGTGGATGCTTGGTTCGGTCTATTTGGAAATAGTGCTAATCTTGATGCAAGATAGGTGCACGGTTTGCATAAAACATACCATATGCTTGGAAATCAATTTGGATGCACCCGATGGAACTCCTTGATGACGTGTGTCATATGGAATCTCGCTTTGTTCTGTTTAGAAAAGTGTTAGTTTCGGTGCAAGATATGTGCATGGTTTGCGCCTAATGCACCATAGTCTAAGAAACCATTTTGGATGCACCTGTTGGTACTTCGGAGAAGAGGCTCAAGTGGAAGCTCGGTATGATCTGTTTAGAGATAGTGCTAATCTTGATGCAAGATAGGTGCATGATTTGTAAGGAACATACCATATGCTTAGAAATCAATTTAGACGCACCCAATGGAACTCCTAGATGACGTGTGTCATATGGAATCTTGCTTTGGTCCGTTTGTAGACATTGTAAGTTTTAGTGCAAGATAGGTGCACAGTTTGCGCCTAATGCACCATACTCTAAGAAACCATTTTGGACGCACTATTTGGTACTCTTGGGTGAAGAGGCTCAAGTGGAAGCTTGGTTTGGTCAATTTGGAGATAGTGCTAATCCTTATGCAAGGTAGGTGCATGTTTGCATGGAACAAACCATATGCTTGGAAATCAATTTGGATGCACTCGATGAAACTCCTTGATGACGTGTGTCATATAGAATCTCGCTTCGGTCCATTTGGAGACATTGTTAGTTTCGGTGCAAGATAGGTGCACAGTTTGCACCTAATGCACCATAGTCTAAGAAATCGTTTTGGACGCTCTTGTTGGTACTCCTAGGTGAAGGGGCTCAAGTGGATGCTCGGTTCGGTCTGTGTGGAGATAGTGCTAATCTTGATGCAAGATAGGTGCACGGTTTGCATGGAACATACCAAATGCTTGGAAATAAATCTGGACGCACATGATGGAACTCCTAGATGACGTGTGTCATACAGAATCTTGCTTCGGTTTGTTTGGAGACAGTGTTAGTTTTGGTGCAAGATAGGTGCAAGGTTTGCACATAATGCAGCATAGGCTAAGAAACCATTTTGAACGCACCCAATGATACTCCTAGGTAAAAGGCTCAAGTGAAAGCTCGATTTGGTGTATTTGGAGATAGTGCTAATCTTGATGCAAGATATATGCACGGTCTGCATGGAACGTACCATATGCTTAGAAATTAATTTGGACACACCCGATAGAACTCCTTGATGACATGTGTCATATGGAATCTCACTTTGGTGTGCTTAGAGACAGTATTAGTTTCGGTGCAAGATATGTGCACGGTTTGCGCCTAATGCACCAAAGTCTAAGAAACCATTTTGGAAGCACCTGTTGGTACTCCTTGGTGAAGAGGCTCAAGTGGAGGCTCCGGTTCGGTCTGTTTAGCGATAGTGCTAATCTTGATGCAAGATAGGTGCACAATTTGCATGGAATATACCATATGCTCAGAAATCAATTTGGACACACCAGATGGAAATCCTAGATGACATGTGTCATATGGAATCTTGTTGATGCAAAAAGCTGATCTGCAAACACAAATGGCTAATACCCGATTTAAAGGTTAAGGCGTGCGAGCCGATTTGACCTTACTATCGGCAAAGGTGGTAACTCGAATACTTTGGTCCCGACAACAGCGATGCGCCTGGATGCCACGACCAAGAGGTATTCACGCGGAACTTGAGAACACGCCGAGCTTAAGTCGACGAATTCCTAAGAACTCGTAATAAAAGGAAAAAGTATGACAAAGTCGTCGAAAAAGTATGTGCTAGAATATGAGTAAAAACTGGTGTTTGATTGATTGATAGATTCATGTGTACAAAGCCTCATGGTCTACATTTATACCCTGTTCGCAGAGCTACAACCAGATACGACTAGAATTCGAATTCCAAATTAAATAGAATCCGTACACAAAACGATCTAAATAACTAAGGAAAACATAAAACTATCCTCCCGTGGCAAACTGGAAGACCTCCACAAGCCGATCGACAACCTTTAGGCTCTTCCTCCGCGTCGTCGGCAGACTCCCCTATCGTAGTCATCGGCACAAACACATCATCACCTATTGACTTAGTCATGTTCAGCCGTCCCTCCATCGGCAACCATCCTCATCGGCAACTTATCCTGTAGACCAAGCACTGCCATTCTGTCTTACCAACCTGTATTCTGCCGACCATGGACACGTGCCCAAAAACGATGTCAACACATGCCCCCCAATTTCGGAGTATGAAATCATTAATGCTCCGAAATTCCCTGCAGTAATGATGCTTTTCCGCAATTAATTCTCCCAATTTGGTAACCGACAACCTCAACCTGAACAACCTCAATTTGATTCCTCCGCAGATTCCTTGAAATCCTCAACTTCCCGAGTAGGCACCTTCACTTTGATCGCTCATCGGCAGTATTACCGTTACAGAGACCTGCCGATGGACTAACCAGGATACTCAGACCTTACCCTCCCAAACGGCTATTTCCACTTTATTCACCCATCGGCAATATTACCGTTACAAGGCGCTGCCGATGGACCGACCAGGAGATCCCGCACAGTAAAATATCTCCGGATAATGACCGCCTCCTGTCAAATCGCCTGCACAATCCCTTGATTATCGTACGAACAGTTACCATATCTACCTGAGTACCCTCGGATTTCACGGATACGGCGAAGAGATAGTCAGATTTGCCCTTGCCCGTTCTGTCCTATAAGTAGTTCCTTCTCGGGTACTCCTTCCCCATCACATCATTCTACAGCTTCACCTCCACTTTCCCGGCGGCGGCGCTGTTCGAGAGCTCCTTGATCTCCAACGAAGCCTTTTCTCCTCCAACTCCGAGGCCCTCGATCATCCTCTTTGTGAAGAGATGGCCATCAACTTCACCGTCCCTGAGGTTAGTTCTTCATTCCACCTCTTGTGTTCTTTCCTGCATTCCTATTTGTCCGTAATTTATTTCACTGAACATCCTTTTCTTTTTCTTTCTTTTTGTTCTTATCCTTCTTTTCATCCCTAAAACCAATAGGATCTGTCCAACAAACTAATCATCCCAACCGATCAGCCGCACCTCCAATGCCTTGGTCCATTAGGGAATCCAGATCCCACAGATTTGATTAATGCAGAAACAAACAGGATCCCTTTTAGAGCCGAAAACTTTTCCTTAGATCTGTGGAAGGACACTTTTCGCTCCTGGCCCAGCCCCACCGTAGGGTGGAAGGATTGGTTCTTGAGAGTCAGCCATTCAAACGAAGTCCAGTGGGGTGAGAGAAAACTGGACCAATGTATCAGGTTGTCCATTGCCGATATGCATAGGAACGAGTCGTTGTTGATAGCTGCATCGTACTTCTGGTCAAACACGCTCAATGCCTTTGTTTTTGGCCACGGCCCTGCTTCCCCCACTCTTGCCGATGTAGTTATGCTCACCGGCCTGGACGTATCTTCTGCCGATAGTACCCACTTTTTTGACACCGCGCCTAGCGCTAAAGTGGAAACCCGCGCCATCGGTGGCTGGTCCGGGTATATTCAGAAGTATCGTAAGACGGGTCCGTCAACATAAAGAAGCAAACCACCTTTCTGAACATGTGGCTGGACAAATTCATATTCTGCGGCCGATCGGCAAGACCGACCTCTGTTTACCTATCGGCGGTAGAGAAGTTGGCCAATGGCGGCCGATTTCCCCTTGGCCGATACCTGCTTGGCGCTGCCTACCATCTCCTCCACCAAGTAGCTAAGAAACACCTGCTCGGTCAGCCCATCGGCAACTTGGGGGGTCCCTGGTGGTTTATTGACATGTGGCTCAACCTTCACATGCACAAGCGCCTTGAGTTCAACCTCTTTGCACAGCATTTCCCCAGGGATATAGCTGAAAACCATGAACTGGGTGAAGAAGAATCGGCAACTCGCCCTCCCCTGAACTTTGGTGAGGCTGCCATAGTTCTGCCTGGCACAGGAGGTAACGCAGATCAGGTCAGCCGATTCTTCCAAACCTTGTACGAAGGCCTAACCAGAGAACAACGAGCATGGATGCCCTACGAAGATCTAGACACTATGTTCCCTTTGGTCTTCCATCCATTCAACAATGATCTCAACAAGGATAACGAAGTAATGATGGCACTAATCACCCCCAGAGTTATTCCAGTGAACTTCTTCGGCAGTGGGAAAACCTCCAGCCAAACCTATGAGTTTTACAACCCATCAGCATTAGCCCGTCAATTAGCCTTCGGCCAGCTGCCGATTGCACTCTGTTATGCCGATGTGATAAAACCCAGAGAGATCATCAATAATCTCCTCGAGTGGATCAGAGTAGCCCAGCTAGCACCAAATGCCGATACAGATGTCGATCTGTCAGAGTGAGTTCCAGTTCTTTTTGTCACTCAGGCATATAAGCAATGGTGGGAGGAGTGGAAGGAGCACTTGTTCTGCAGATCGGCCCTCACATATCGCGGCATGATCGATCCCCAGTACAAAGTCCCCGACAATGCTGTAAGTACCTTTGAACCAATATTTTTATACCCTTACTCCCATTTTCATCGGTAACTAACTCTTTGTGTGACATTGCAGGTTGATAACATTCCTCCGTCTATCAGCAGGAGTGGTAAGCCGATTGATCTATTTCTATCAGGTCCGATCTCTTCAATCGGCAACAACGCTCCTACTCTGGCTGCCATCATGCGCCGAGGTGTACGCCTCAAGAAAGTAACCACCAAGAGAGCCAAGGTATCCCCATCGGTAGCTACCTCTGCCTTGGCACAGACCTTCAAGGTAATTGTTCAAGTCTCTTCATCCATACCGATTCCACTCTTTCATATGTTACATTTGTGCTTATGAATCCTTACTTCTGACGCAGCATACCGGCGCATCGGCAAAGACCAGAAGTGGAAGTGCCGATGCCCCCCAGTCCAGCCAACCGAAGAGGAAAGCTGCCAAGAGTACCAGAGCACAAACAAAGTGCCAAAGAGCAGCAACACCTTCTCCTCCCCCGGTATCACCAATTCTAGTGGAATCCTCTCCTTCCTCTCCAGAAGCACAGATGCAGCAGGTACCATCCCCTCCTCATCTGCCAATAGTACCTCAAGTGGAAGAACCCCAGCCAGAAGTACCCCAGCCGGAAGACACATCGGCTAATGTAGGCGAGCAGACCACCGATCCAGCAGGCTTAATCATATCATCGGTAGTCTCTTCCATTCAGACAAGTACTGCACTTCCCCAAGGTAATATACTTCCTATGAAATCATTGCCGATGAACTTACCCTTTCTGTCTTACAACTATCTCTGTCACTTTTCAGCTGACATAGTTCAATCGGCAACCTCAACCGATCAACCCGTGATTCCATTGGCATCTTCTAGTCAGAGGCGAGAGATTGCCCTGAAGCAAGTAAGTTCTCCAATCTCCATCTGCATTATTCATCAATACCTGACCATGGAATAACTCGTTTTAACTCTTTTTCAGGAGCAGGACTCTCCTGACAGCCTATTCTCCTTCGCCATCGACATCTCTGACGATGAAGGTGAAGAAGCAAGCTCTTCCCGGGCAGTTGGGATCACATCGGTAGAGGTCAGGGCAAAGCTGGAAGAACTATCGGCTCTCCTCCACCAAGATACAGCCCAACTAGTCGATGACTCTGATCCGGCCAAGGCTTTGTTCAAGACCCTGAGAGGCCAAATCCCCGCCGATGCCGAAGAAATCCTCTTTCAAGCAGCTCATCTGGAGAGCCATCAACTGCAGTACCAGAGGGCTGCCCAGCGTCTTGCCGATAGAGCCGCTCAGACTCAGCTTTCCGAGGAAATGATGAAAGAAAAGCTCCTTACCGATGAAAAGCACAAGAACATCGGCACCTTGAAGTCCTCGGGAAATGCACTGAAGCAAAAGATTTCTGACTTATCGGCAAGAAGAGAAACTCTGCTGGCAGAACTCAAACAAGTAGAGGATGCCCTGTCCCAAGCCCGACAAGAAGAAAGCCAACTACCGGCGACAATCAAGCTTCTTGAGCAAGAACGAAACGTCCATGGCCGCAAAGCATTGCAGCTGAAGAAGAAATTGAGGCCGGTGGAAGGCTCTACTGATGAAGACACCAAAGAGATAGAAGCAGCTAACCAAATCTGCCTACGCTCCATATCGGCCATCCAGGTGCTGCTAGACTTATGAGCTCTTCATCGGCAACACGTTCGCCTTTTTTCTGTATCCCGACCTTCGTGATACTTGGTCTAGCCGATAGGACTGTTATCGGCACCCTTTTGAAACACTAAGTCTGACCCTAGACACATTTTGACCCAGCCGATAGGGATGTTGTCGGCACTTAACTTTTATGCATCGACCCATATGCTGGGGTAATACTTCTTTAGATATTTGCCATTTAATGCTTTGGGAAATTTGACTCCTTCGTGAGTTTCTAGAATATAGGCATTACCAGGAGCCGATCGACTTATCCGATAGGGACCCTCCCAATTGGGAGACCACTTCCCAAATTTTGAACTTTTAGTCCCGATCGGTAAGATCAATTTCCATACCAAATCTCCATCAGCAAACTCCTTAGCCTTTACTTTCTTGTCATACCATCTGGCAACTCTCTTCTTATTCTCCTCTATTGTCATCAAGGCCTTCAACCGATGTCCTGCTAGATCATCCAACTCGTCTGTCATCAAAGTAGCACAATCATCGGCAGCCAATTGATCTTGAGAAGATATTCGCCTAGACCCAACCTTAACTTCCCAAGGTAGCACTGCGTCATGCCCATACACCAATTGATAAGGTGAAACTTTAATCGATCCATGACAAGCCATCTGGTACGACCACAAGGCTTCGTTCAACAACGTATGCCACCTCCTAGGATTTTCTTCAATCTTTCATTTAATAAGCTTGATAATCCCTTTGTTAGATGCCTCGGCCTGCCCATTAGCTTGAGCATAGTAAGGAGAAGAATTTAACACTTTAATTCCCATACCGATTGCAAATTCATCAAATTCCCCTGATGTGAACATGGTACCTTGATCGGTAGTAATCGTCTGAGGGATTCCAAATCGGTAAATGATGTGTTCCTTCACAAAATCAATCATATTGGCCGATGTAACTTTCTTCAAGCTTCAACCCACTTAGTGAAATAATCAGTAGCAACCAAGATGAACTTATGCCCCTTGCTGGATGGTGGATAAATCTGTCCGATCAAATCAATAGCCCATCCTCGGAACGGCCAAGGCTTTATAATAGGATTCATAGCTGATGCAGGCGCCCTTTGAATATTGCCAAACTTTTGACATCCTTGACACCCTTTGAAATACTTAAAGCAGTCTTCAAGTATAGTCGGCCAATAATATCCATTCCTCCTAATCATCCAGTTCATCTTAAAAGCCGACTGATGTGCTCCACATACTCCTTCATGGATTTCTCCCATAAAACTCTTAGCTTCATCATCACCTAAGCATCGGAGAAGAATCCCATCAATAGTTCGATAATACAATTCATCTTCAAGGAGCACATACTTGGTAGCTTGAAACCGAACTCGTCTTTCAACTCTCTTAGATGGATCCCTCAAATAATCAACGATCTCTTTTCTCCAGTCATCGGCATCAATTGCCGATATTGCATTAATCATAGGCTGGTACCCCTAGGCATGCTGAGCTAACCGATTGGCCTCTTCATTATGCAACCGAGGAACATGCTCTAATCGGAAATCTTTGAATTCCTTTAACAGTTGCATACTCCTTTCGTAATAGGTTATGAGAACTTCACTTCGGCATTCATAGCTTCCAGCTAATTGATTTATAACTAGCATAGAATCCTCGAAGACCTCAACAGCTTCAGCATGAACTTCTCTTAATAACTCCAATCCCTTTATCAAAGCTTGATACTCAGCCTAGTTATTCGTCGACGTGGCAACAATCGGCAAGGAAAACTCGTACCTCCTTCCCTGAGGGAAAATTAATACTATGCCGATTCCTGCCCCCCGGTCACATGTGGATCCATCAAAGAAGAGCGTCCAAGGTACAATTTCCAAAGCCTCCACTGCACCGCAATGTTGAGTTACCAAATCGGCCATAATCTGTCCCTTAACTGCCTTGGCCGATTCGTAACACAGATCGAATTCCGACAGCGCCAAAATCCACTTACCGACCCTGTCACTCATGATCGGCATAGACAGCATGTACCGGACCACATCATCCTTGCAAATGACAGTACATTCGGCCGATAGCAAGTAGTGCCTTAACTTGATACAAGAGAAATACAAGCACAAGCATAATTTCTCAATGGCCGAATACCTGGTCTCGGCATCTATCAACCTCCGGCTTAAGTAATAAATCACACGCTCTTTCCCTTCAAATTCTTGAATTAAAGCTGAACCGATGACCATCCCATCGGTAGACAAATACAATCTGAAGGGCTTCCCTTGTTGAGGTGGGATCAGGACTGGAGGATTCACCAAATAATTCTTGATCTCATCCAGAGCCAACTGCTGTTCTTTCCCCCCAAACAAATTCTTGATCGGCCTTTAACTTAAGAAGAGGACTGAAAGCACGAATTTTACCAGATAAATTAGATATAAATCTTCTGATAAAATTTATCTTGCCGATCAAGGACTGGAGCTCAGTCTTGTTGGTGGGGGCAACTATTTTGTTGATGGCATCAATAGATCTTCGACTGATTTCAATCCCCCTTTGATGCACCATGAAACCAAGAAACTGTCCTGCCGATACACCAAATGCACACTTATTGGGATTCATTTTCAAACCATGCTTCCTTGTGCATTCCAACACCTTTCGTAGATCGGCAAGATGCTTTACGAAATCTCCAGACTTAACCACCACATCATCAATATAAATCTCCACCAACTTGCCGATGAATTCATGAAATATAAAATTCATGGCCCTCTGATAAGTAGCACCAGCATTCTTCAAGCCAAAGGTCATGACTATCCATTCGAACAACCCGACATGCCCAGGACATCTAAATGCAGTCTTCGGAATATCCACTTCAGCCATGAATATTTGATTGTATCCTGCATTGCCATCCATAAAGCCAATAATCCGATGCCCAGCTACAACGTCAACTAGCAGATCGGCAACTGGCATTGGGTATCCATCCATTGGTGTAGCTTTGTTAAGATTCCTGAAATCAATGCAGACCTGAAGCTTCCCGTTCTTCTTGTAAACCGGAACAACATTAGAAATCCACTCGGCATACCGACACTGCCGAATAAATTTGGCTTCAATAAGTTTAGTTATCTCGGCCTTGATGTCGGGAAGAATGTTAGGATTACATCGGCGAGCTGGCTGCTGATGTGGTCGAAATCCAGACTTGATAGGTAACCGATGTTCAACAATCGATCGGTCTAAACCAGGCATCTCAGTATAATCCCAAGCAAAACAATCTTTATATTCTTTTAACAGATCGATTAACTGTTGCTTACACTCAGAATTTAACTTAGCACTAATAAAAGTAGGTCTAGGCTTATCACCACCACCTATATCTACTACCAAATCATCGGCCGATGTGAACCCCTGGCCTAACTTTCCATCATCGGCGAACCTATCCATTAAAAACCTTCATCAGAACCGACTGCTTGGATCGGTGGAATCTCGTAATCGGCAACTTTGAGAAACTCCTTTTCTCAAACTTCTACTGAAATACACCTAGTCCTTTCATAGGTGTCTGCTTCTGCCGATGCAATAACGTATGAAGAATCTCCCGGGACAATCTCAATCTTGTCACCTACCCACTGGACCAAGCACTGGTGCATTGTAGATGGGATGCAACAATTAGCATGAATCCAATCTCTTCCCAACAGTAAGTTGTAGGCACCCTTTCCATTGATCACGAAGAAGGTTGTCGGCAAGGTTTTACGGCCGATGGTCAATTCAACGCATATAGCTCCCTTGACCGGAGACACATTCCCCTCGAAGTCCTTGAGCATCATATCGGTCTTGGTCAAATCTTGGTCTCCTTTCCCAATTTTGGTCATAATGTTGATTGTTCATCGAATAGAATCTTGGTCATCGAATGACCATCAACCCTTCCTTTGACAAACAGAGCCTTAAGGTGCTGCCTTTCATTATCGGCAGGCTTTTCAAAGATAGCTGTCATCGAATCCAGAGCCAACTGAGCTATTTGATCAGAGAACTCCAGCTCATCATCACTGGACGGCGCAAGGAACTCCATCGGCAACATAAAAACCATGTTGACATCTGCCGATGGACCTTTCCCCTTAGGGTCTGGCTGTTGCTGATCCCCAGACTGTCCAGAGTTCTCGCCCTTGCTTAGCCCTTCTCGCCTTTCTCGCTGCAATCTTCTCTTCTGTGTCCTGGTCAACCCCTCTGGGCACCATGGAGGAAGTTGCTGCTGCCTTACCGCCGAGCGACGATTTTCCCTTGACTCCATCCGATAAGTGTTAGCATCCCTGCAAAATATGAACTCATCGGGAACCCGTGCATTAGCCATCTCTTCAAGTTCTTCCTGGCTCCTGGGAAAATACTCAACACGATCTCCAAGCCTGTCGTGTATGTTGAGCCTGCCCCCCAGCCGATCATGAACGGATGCTCTCCCCCTAATCGGGCCATTAAATTGCCGATCATTATTACGATAGCGCCGATCAGACCTGTCGTACCGGTCATAACCGTTGCACTCAGGACAATCTCTGACAGTGGGAAGTTTGATATTCTCTTCCCAACAATGAATGAAGAACGGGCAATTCCAGTGATCCCTATGCCGATTCCACTCCTGCCGGCGTCTTTCTTCTTCCCGGCGATAGTCCTCTTGCTGGCGCCGATACCGATCCTCATGCTGCTGCCAAGTCTTCCGAGGCCTTCTGTGAGTTATCACAATACCAGATCGGGGAGGCCTTCCTGAGTTAGTTCCCTCCTGGACTAGGCCTTTTCCTTTTGCATCGGCAGTAGTGATTTGATGCTGAGGATCCACCGATGCACTTCTTTCAGCTGCTTCCGATGTTAAGACCTTGGCCTTTCCCTTAGCATCCAACATGTTTGTTGGGAAAGGATGTTGATCAATCTTCATCGGCTTCTGAGCTTTGGAGCTGTCAAATTTGATCCTCCCTGACTCTATAGCCGATTGCAGCTGTTGCCTAAACACTTTGCACTCATTGGTGTTGTGAGATGTCGCATTGTGCCACTTACAATACTTCATCTTTTTCAACTCCTCGGCCGATGGGATCACATGATTAGGTGATAATTTGATCTGACCTTCCTGAAGTAGAAAGTCAAATATCCGATCGGCCTTAGTGATATTAAACACGAACTTCTCTGGCTCTTTATGCCCAAAAGGGCAAGACATCGGCTTCTTGTTTTTCACCCACTCTGCCAAGCCGATGACCGGTTCTTCATCAGAATATGAACTCTGCTTCATCAACAAAGGACACCTTCTTGTTTCATGCTCTCTTGGGTTCAAATGGCTTGATATCTTGATCAGAAATCCTCTGCACCAAATGACTTAAGCTTTCAAACTCCTGAGACGCATACTTGTCCCTGATGTGTGGCAACAAACCCTGGAAAGCCAAATCGGCTATCTGCCGATCATCCAGAACCAGGCTATAGCATTTGTTCTTGACTTCCTGTATCCTCTGCACAAAACCTTCAACCGATTCATCATTGCGTTGCCTCAATTTGACCAAATCGGTGATCTTCTTCTCATGGACCCTAGAAAAGAAGTATTTGTGGAATTGTTTCTCCAAATCGGCCCAAGTAATCACTGAATTGGGAGGTAATGATATAAACCAGGTGAAAGCCGATCCAGACAATGATGACGAGAATAAGCGAACCCTTAACTCGTCCCTGTTACCAGCTTCCCCGCACTGGATGATGAACCTGTTGACGTGTTCCATGGTTGACGTGTCGTCCTGCCCAGAAAACTTAGTAAAATCCGGTACCTTGTACCGATTTGGAAGCGGGATCAAATCATATGCGGGAGGATACGGTGTCCGATAAGAGTAAGTGTTGACTTTGGGTTTTATCCCAAATTGATCTCTCATTACTTCAGCAATCTTATCGGCCCAATAAGCATCAGCATCTTGCCGATGAGGTGGTTGCGGATCTGGCGCCTGCTGGTAAGCTTCCACGTGTCGGTGCGGTGCGCGATCTGCATAGAACATGGGATTAATAATTTGTCCCCCAATCTGCGGACCACCGAGCTGTTGTGTGCCAATTTGCGGTCCGCCGATCTGCTGGCCTCCCAGATGTTGACCTCCAAATTGCTGACCAGCGATCTGCTGTCCGTGATTCATCGGCTGATTGACTGCCCCTTGGTTGTGGAACTCGGGATAGATCTGGCTTTGCTGGAACCCTGTAGCTTGATGATTCGGTTGGGGCCTTTGCGGAAAGACTTGCTGCCCAAGCCATCCACTGTTAGCATTCATCGGCACAGGTCCTGCCGATGACTGGTAATTGGGCATCATCATTGAATTGACATACCCTGGCTGGGTCACAAATCTCTGTTGCATCAGCATTGAGTCTGCCGATGCGTTAGGCATCTGGAACGTCGGAGCTTGAGAATTCCCAGTATAGGGTCTTGTAGTGGTAGTTGTAGTATACTGGAGACTCTGGTTCATTGGCATGCTTGGGGGTGCCGATGCCATAGGAGCCTTGCCTCTCACGCCGGTCGTCTGCGATGTACTCGGTGTTAACTCTGGAGGCATACCATAACCCCACCAGTTAGGAGGAGGAATCGATCCCGACATTGCTGATGCCAACAGATCTGTAGCGAGTTTAATCTACCCATCTGAAGTCGGTGGATTAGTTGTCATCGGCGTAGATTGTGTATTAGTGACTCCTAACGTGCTTGGAGGAACAGGAATTTCCGTGCCCGCAACGGCCGTAGCAGCCGATGGAGCTGTGACCACCGGTGATCCTGGCTGATGATGAGAGGGGCCCACATAATCTGGTGGCAATTGTCCTTCCTTGAAAGTTCTAGCCACGGCATTGAAAACCGTATTGGACAGTACACCAGCTTGGTTGATCAAGGCACGGTTGATGCAACTATCGACCATCTCTTGAAGTTTACCAGGATTGGTTTCGAAAGTAACCTGCCGAGGCATCGGCAGTGGATCCTTGTGGATCACCTCGCCGCTCCTGTTTATGCTGAAGGACCTCAGTCATTGCTGCTTGTAATCCTCCATGGTTTTGGCAATAGCTAGCTTCTGCTCATCTTTGAGACTATCTTCTGTCACGGGGATAACGTTCTCCAAGTCGAACTCAGTATTCGACATGTTGATCTTGATCTTGAATCTTGAATCTTGTCCCACTGGGCGTGCCAAATGATGTGTTGATGCAAAAAGCTGATCTGCAAACACAAAAGGCTAATACCCGATTTAAACGTTAAGGCGTGCCAGCCGATTTGACCTTACTATCGGCAAAGGTGGTAACTCGAATACTCTGGTCCCGACAACAGCGATGCGCCCGGATGCCACGACCAAGAGGTATTCACACGGAACTTGAGAACACGCTGAGCTTAAGTCGACGAATTCCTAAGAACTCGTAATAAAAGGAAAAAGTATGACGAAGTCGTCGAAAAAGTATGTGCTAGAATATGAGTAAAAACTGGTGTTTGATTGATTGATAGATTCATGTGTACAAAGCCTCAGGGTCTACATTTATACCCTGTTCGCAGAGCTACAACCAGATACGACTAGAATTTGAATTCCAAATTAAACAGAATTCGTACACAAAACGATCTAAATAACTAAGGAAAACATAAAACTATCCTCCTGTGGCAAACTGGAAGACCTCCACAAGCTGATCGGCAACCTTTAGGCTCTTCCTCCGCGTCGTCGGCAGACTCCCCTGTCGTAGTCATCGGCACAAACACATCATCACCTATTGACTTAGTCAAGTTCAGCCGTCCCTCCATCGGCAACCATCCTCATCGGCAACTTATCCTGTAGACCAAGCACTGCCGTTTTGTCTTACCAACCTGTATTCTACCGACCATGGACACGTGCCCAAAAACGGTGTCAACAAATCTCAATTCGGTCCGTTTAGAGACAGTGTTAGTTCGGTGCAAGATAGGTGCACAGTTTGCACCTAATGCACCATAGGATAAGAAACAATTTTGGACGCACCCGATGGTTCTCCTAGGTCAAGGGCCTCAAGTGAAAGCTCGGTTTGGTCTGTTTGGCGATAGTGCTAATCTTGATGCAAGATAGATGCACGGTTTGCATGGAACATACGATATGCTTAGAAATCAATTAGGACCCACCGAATATAACTCCTTGATGGTGTGTGTCATATGGAATCTTGCTTCGGTTCGTTTAGAGACTGTTAGTTTTGGTAGAAGATATGTGCACGGTTTACGCCTAATGCACCATAAGCTAGGAAACCATTTTAGATGCACCCAATGGTACTGTAGTTGAAGAGGCTCAAGTGGAGGCTCGATTTGGTCTGTTCAGATATAGTGTTAATCTTGATGCAAGACAGTTGCACAGTTTGCATGGAATGTACCATATGTTATGAAATAGATTTAGACGCACCCAATGGAACTCCTAGATGACGTGTGTCATATGGAATCTCGCTTCGGTCTGTTTGGAGGCAATGTTAATTTCGGTGCAAGATATGTGCATAGTTTGTGCCTAATGCACCATAGTCTAAGAAACCATTTTGACGCACCTGTTTGTACTCCTAGATGAAGAGGCTCAAGTGGATGCTTGGTTCAGTGTGTTTGGAGATAGTGCTAATCTTGATGCAAGATAGGTGCACGGTTTGTATAAAACATACCATATGCTTAGAAATCAATTTGGATGCACCCGATGGAACTCCTTGATGACGTGTGTCATATGGAATCTCGCTTTGTTCTGTTTAGAAAAGTGTTAGTTTCGGTGCAAGATATGTGCATGGTTTGCGCCTAATGCACCATAGTCTAAGAAACCATTTTGGATGCACCTGTTGGTACTTCGGTGAAGAGGCTCAAGTGGAAGCTCGGTTTGATCTATTTAGAGATAGTGCTAATCTTGATGCAAGATAGGTGCATGATTTGCAAGGAACATACCATATACTTAGAAATCAATTTGGACGCACCCAATGGACTCCTAGATGACGTGTGTCATATGGAATCTTGCTTTGTTCCGTTTGTAGACATTGTAAATTTTAGTGAAAGATAGGTGCACAGTTTGCGCCTTATGCACCATAGTCTAAGAACCATTTT